>NC_056749.1:39609230-39619230 GCF_019279795.1 Protopterus annectens
CTTGATGTCTGACATATAGCATGATCAGTCCATGAACTACCCTGATGATAAACATGCTCTGTGCACATTCTAACCTATGTGTTTAGATTCATGTCTGACATATAGCATGATCAGTCTATGAACTACCGTGATGATAAACATGCCCTGTGCACACCCTAACCTATGAAGTTAGCTTGATGTCTGACATATAGCATGATCAGTCCATGAACTACACTGCATAGTCTAGGTGTAATAATGCATACATCATTTCTTTCTTTGTTGTCTGCATTATAACACAGTTGTGGAACAGATGCCATCTCTTTGCTAGAGATGCAGTGTATTGTGCTCACTTCTGTCTTGGCAGTTGTCCTGCTGCTGCTGCAATGTATCACATCTATCTCTGCCTTGGTGGTTGTAGCACTGCTGCTACATGTATCACAGCCACCTCTGCTTCTGAGATGGTAATGCAGCTGCTACATGTATCACAGCCACCTCTGCCTCTGAGATGGTACTGCAGCTGCTACAATGTATCACATCCACCTCTGCCTTTGAGACAGTACTGTAGCTGCTTCAATGTATCACATTCACCTCTGCCTCTGAAATGGTACTGCAGCTGCTATAATGTATCACATCCTCCTCTGCCTCTGAGATGGTACTGCAGCTGCTAAAATGTATCACATCCACCTCTGGCTCTGAGATGGTACAGCAGCTGTTACAATGTATCACATTCACCTCTGCCTCTGAGATGGTACTGCAGCTGCTACAATTTATCACATCCAACTCTTTCTCTGAGATGGTAATGTGCTTCATGTATCTCTCCTAATTCTTCATCTTACTCTTCTGCTGTTAATAGAGCTTGTAAGGAAGGCCATGCCAAAATGTGCTTCTGGAGCTACAACTTGTATGGGAGGCCATGCCAAAATGTGCATCTGGATTTTCAACTTTTTCGGAAGGCCATGCCAAATTGTGCTTCTGGGGCTACAACTCTCTGTGGAAATATCATGTTGATCACAGACCCACTTTGTTCATAAATTCTTTCTGCAAACTACCCCCTAAAAATATTGGGGGTACTTAGGATTAACATGTTAGGCTTGTAAATGTTCTAGGGCTGCTAGCCTAGTAACTTCCTATGAGCCTATTAACTTATGTGGTATATTACTGCACATACAAAGAAATTCTTCTTGCAGATGTCTGTACTCAACTGCAGGCCCTCTGCCTGCTGACATGTCTAGATAACAGAAGTGTCCTGTTACTAAATTGAACAACATGTTCCACTATATTTGATTTTTCTGCATGGGCTGTGTTAGAGGCCACTTGGTCTGGAGAATTACAGATGGGAGTCATCAACCAGAGTTCAAGTCATATCTTGCACTGCATGCAGCGCATGATCTATGACATATCAGACTGCATCTTTGCTTATGTATTACCGATTTATATAGAGCTGTCTGTCTGGTATATGTGTGTGTACCTGCCAGATGATCTAATGTGGAGTACAGTCATATATATATATATATATATATATATATATATATATATATATATATATATATATATACACACACACCAAATGTATGAATCATGGGGAATAACCAGGTAGTGACTGGACATTAGTAATAATACTTTAGGAATTACACACTCCCTGAAAATTGATGGAGTGGAAACCATTCTTTTGAGGAATCACATGCCCTGTGGAGCCTTTACTGGAATATACATGTGTGTACATGTGTGTGTGTGTGTGTGTGTGTGTGTGAGTGTGTGTGTGTGTGTGTGTGTGTGTGTGTGTGTGTGTGTGTGTGTGTGTGTGTGTGTGTGTGTGTGTGTGTGTATGTGTGTCTGAGTATCTGTGTGCACATGTGCGCATGTGTGTGTAATCCATAGCTCCCACGACCTCATGCAAAGGGTCTATGTCTTAAAATACTTGTATTGTGCTGGTTCTCACCTCTTCTGTCTTGGGGAGCCAGATATGCTCTCCATAAGCCTTAGTGTAATGTTAAAGAACTTGTTTATAACTCGTGAAACTAATGCAGCAATATCATTCAGGAGGTCATTGAAAGGTTGCTGTAGCTGAGAAAGCTAAGAATGGGCACACTGCACATCACCCTCGAAAAAAATAAATAAATAAATAAAAAATATTTATTTATTTTATTTATTTTATTTTATATTTGTTAACTGGGCTAGTCTAGCTGGATACATATCCTTTTTCAGTAGAGGCCCGAGGAGAAAAGCTCCAACATACATGGTAAATCACAAGTTGAAAAAACAAGTTATAAAAAATACAGGTTATAAAAAATACAAGATTATAAAAAAGTATAATCAAGTTGACGTGTTACATTTACAAGATTAGTATGAAAGTACGATTTTATATAGAAGAATTATGGGACAAAGATAGATCGGTTGGTATACATAGCAGAGATATGTTAAATACTAATAGTATATATAGGAATTCAAGAGTCACCCACTAATAATTTGGGTAAAGAGGATTTCAAGTTCAGTAGTTGGGAGAAAGAAAGAAGGGGATAGTGGTCTGGATAGATTTGATAAGAAAGTTAGATGTGTTAGTTTAGTCAGGTTCAGGACATGGGCATAGCCATTGTGTCATGAGATAATCTTTCAGGTTGCTTTTGAACTGGTTATGAGAGGTAGTATTTCTAAGGTTGTTTGGGAGGGAGTTCCATGGTTTGCCAATGGAGTTGGCAAAGAGGGCATCACCTCCAGAATTATTTGCTTTAATGGTTCGGATCTGGGTGCTGTTGGATGATCTGAGACTATTTATGTTAGTGTATGGGATCAATCTGCTAGACAGAGATGGGGTTCTATCTGGTTGATTAATTATTTTACATGCTTCAGTGAGTTGGTTGAGTTTGAGAAGGTTTGGCAGTTCCAACCAGCCGAGTTGCCTCAGGTTATGACAGTGATGGGTGCGATATGGAGAACCTGTTATGAATCTAGCAATGTGGTTATAGGCCAGAGAGAGCATGTTTAGTTCACGCTTATTTAGGAAAGAAAGAACTGGGGAGGCATAGAGGAGGGTAGAGAGGAGGTGCGTGCGGGCAATGGTTAGTTTGGCAGTAGGAGTTAGAAAGTTTTTTATTCTATACATGGATCCTAGTTTTTTGTTCACAGATTTTACGGTTTGAGTAATGTGGATGTCAAATTTGAGCTTATAATCAATAGTTACTCCTAGTAATTTGGTACTGGTGACAGGGGTTATGATAGTCCCATTATTAGATTTAACATGGAAGGTAGTATTATCAGTATTTGGGAGTTCTTTTCCTGGGGTAGAGAAGACGTTGGGGAAAAAGAGTAGTAATTTGGTTTTGGTTGGGTTGAGTAGGAGTTTGAGGTCGGTGAACCACTTTTCAACTAGAGAAAAACAGAGTTGAGTGGAGGTTTGGAGGTTGAGGAGGGAGAGATCTGAGCAGATTAAGGTGGAGTCATCGGCGTATTGGATGCAGGTGGATTGAGGGATAACTGAGTGGAGGTCGTTAATGAAGATGGAAAATAGAAGTGGTCCCAATATTGAGCCCTGAGGGACACCAATGGTATTAGGAAGCAGGCCTGATAGTCTATTTTGCCACAGGACAGCCTGTTGCCTACCAGTTAGGTAAGCTTTGAACCAGGTTAGTGATGGGGTGTCCAGATGTAGGGTTTCAAGGGTGGACAGAAGGAGCTGGTGATTGACCATATCGAAAGCTTTTGACAGGTCAATATTTTATTCAGCTGCTTTTACTGTAACTGCCTTAGTTGCTCTTCTGTGTGCTGTTATCTGTTCAGTCACTCTTCCTCTGCACTTATTACTGCTTGTTAGTAGCCTTCTAATTTACTGCCTTCTGCACTTGTTTTTTAGTCATTTGTTCATTTAATTGCATTTATTTGAACTGTATTTGCTGTAGTGTTGCTACACACACTCCAGTGTGCTGGCCTGCACTGTAATTTGAATTTTATTTACTGCTGTTTTAGTTGCTTTTCTCTTAAAAAAAAAAACATTCTAAGCTTGTTTAAGTCCAGATATAAACTTGCTGTATCCAGGACTGTTGGTAAGCTTCTGAGCCCCCCAAGCCTTTCTGTTTTGGAGGGAAGCCTTCTAGCTGATCAGTGGGAGTGGTAAGCACCAGGTAGCCTACCTACCATGTGAAGAGTGGGTTTTGGCCCAGAAATTATAGTTCATTGACCGTTTGGGAAGCTTTTCCATCTCTTTCAACCTTCTGATTTAAAAGCCTGTGTTTGCACTTGTTTCCTGCCTTTCCTGTTACTAGTCTAGTCCAGGTACAGATTTGCTGTATCCAGGACTCTTTGTAAGCTTCTGAGTCCCCCAAGCCTTTCCGTGTTGGAGGGAAGCCTTCTAGCTTATCAGTGGGAGTGGTAAGCATCAGGTAGCCTATCTACCACAAGAGGAGTGGTCCCTGGCCCAGAAATTGTAGCTATTGGCTGTTTGAGCAGTTTTTTCCCATGTCTTTCAACTTTCTGGTTTGAAAGTCGTACTTGCGCCTGTTTCCCACCTTTCCTATAACTAGCCTAGTCCGGTTACAGAGTTGCTGTATCCAGGATTGTTAGTAAGCTTCTGAGCCCCCCAAACCTTTCTGTGTTGGAGGGAAGTCTTCTAGCTTATCAGTGGGAGTGGTAAGCATTAGGTAGCCTATCTACCACAAGAGGAGTGGTTCCTAGTACAGAAATTGTAGCACTGGCCGTTTCAGAAGCTTTTCCATCTCTTTCAACCTTCTGATTTAAAAGCCTGTATTTGCACCTGTCTCCTGCCTTTCCTGTTACTAGTGTAGTCCTGATACATATTTGCTGTATCCAGGCCCCCCAAGCCTTTCCATGTTGGAGGGAAGTCTTCTAGCTTATCAGTGGGAGTGGTAAGCATTAGGTAACCTATCTACCACAAGAGGAGTGGTTCCTGGCCCAGAAATTGTAGCATTGTCCATTTGGGCAGTTGTTTCCATCTCTTTCAACATTCTGGTTTAAAAGCTGCACTTACGCTTGTTTCCCACCTTTCCTGTAACTAGCCTAGTCCAGATACAGAGTTGCTGTATCCAGGACTGTTGGTGAGCTTCTGAGCCCTGCAAGCCTTTCTGTGTTGGAGGAAAGCCTTCTAGCTTATCAGTGGGAGTGGTAAGCACTAGGTAGCCTGTCTACCATGAGAGGAGAGGTTCTTGGCCTAGAAATTGTAGTTTGACCATTTGGACAGTTTGTCCATCTCTTTCAACTTTCTGGTTTAAAAGACCACATCTGCGCTTGTTTCCCATCTTTCCTGTAACTAACCTACTGGGTAGCACTAGAAAGCATTAAACTGATACAAGCCTTTTAGCTTTGAAGAGAGACGTTGGAGTGATTAAGTATCAGTTTTCTGTACTTTCTTGCTGTACTTAACTGTTTTCCACCTAAACACAGATTTTTCCAGCATTTATTGTGATTTAAAAGCTTGTTTTTTCACATATTGTACTTATTTGACTGCCTGTACTTTTAAAAAGTTGTTTTTTGTTTAAATAATTTGTTTAACTGTTGTAGGCTACACACTAAAGTGCGATAGCCTTTTCTGATCGTTTGTAGTTGTTTTAAAGCTGTTTTAAATGTATTTTTTACTGTTTTTGCCTTATCTTTTCAAAAAAAACCCCAAAAAATCATTGTTTCCCATGTTTCTAAGCAAGTATAGTCCATTTTTTAGGCTAGTGCTGAATTCAGGGTTGTGCTACTAGTTTCTGAGTTGCCCATACCTTACTTGGATAGAAGGAAGTTTCTCTGTTCACCCATGAGAGAAGGGAGCTTTGAGCAACCTATCTGTCCTTGGAGGAGTGGTTCCAGCCCAGAAGTTAGTAGTTTATAGGCTATTTTGGGCTAATTTCTATATCTTTCATTTCCCTACTATAAAAACTGTGTTTGCATGGTTTTGCACACCGGATAGCTACGGTTAAATTATTCCCGGCTCCACTAAGTCTCCTCTTCAGTTTTTCCCTTCAAACTAGTCTAACTCTCAACCTAAGCACTCAAAAAGCATCCTACAGCCCAGTACTTGCTCAGACCTAATAGCAAGCACTAATATACCCTGACACTGATTGCCCAGCAGGGTGCTCTTTATTCACCCCTCACCAACCAAGCAACTAAGCAGCTCACCCTACTATTCAGGCATGACCAAAGGGCAATTTCAGGTGTACTCTCCAGTCCAGCTGGTGAATCTGGGTATCCTGAGGCAATGTTACAGCTGCCTCATGTACACAGACAACCCTCTCCTACCACAAAACACTAACATATGTGAGAGATGCAATTAATCAGCCAAACTGGAAGCTAAGCTGTCTCCACCCAAGACTGAAACAGACAGTCAAGAGGAGAAGGCTAACGCTTGCACCACACCTCCAGCTGCACACAGACCTACTAAAACATCACTGGCAAAAAATACACATAAATACACAAAATCATATTCAGAGGCTCTAAATAAAAACATGCAAAAGCATCAGAAACCTCCAAAGCAGACACCCAAACAACCTGCACTTCCCGTCACAAATCAGACAACACATACAACACAAAATCAGTGTGCCACACAATCACAGCCCTTAAGGCAAAATAACATACCAAACACACTAGTAATAGATGACTCTATAGTCAGGCACACTGACATCCCACTCACTAGGCTGGACAAGAAGGTTACTGTTAGCTGCCTGTCGGGAGCCAGAATCCACCACATAACACAAGCACTCAGGTCACTCCAGAACAAGTACAAATATGACTCTGTCATTGTTCATGTTGGTGTGAATGACCTGAGACATACCTCCCTGGACAACATGAAAAGAGACATGAAAGAGCTCTCTGATCAAGTAGCCCAGGCAGGTATGATCCAGACCCTGAGTAGCATCCTGCCCTCACTAAGAATGATACCTCAGTATAAAGAAAAAATTATCAATTTCAACAACTGGCTAAGCTTCTGATGTCATTCAAATGGGATCCAGTGTCTGTCAGCCTGGGATGACATGCTCGACAAGCCGCGTTGCTTCACAAGAGACGGCTTGCACCTGTCACCCCTAGGCTTTCGAATACTGGCCAAGGCTCTTGCTGAGCCCATAGTGTCTTTTTTAGGCAAGACTCAAAAGTCAAACCCACCTCCGTAAACAGCACAATTAACAAAAAATTAGGGTTATGATGCCAGAAGTTTAAATCTCAAAATGCACGTGCTCAAAGCACTCCTCAGTATGGAGAACACTGATACCTGTGCAGTAACTGAAACCTGGTTCAAGGCTCCAGAGAGCACCCCAGCACTACCAGGCTACAACTCATACCACACGTTTTGGCCACAGAACACTGACCGAAACACAAAAGGAGGGGGTGTATCCATATTCATCATGGATACCTACACCTCCAGGTTAGTGGTGCAGCATGATACCTCTGAGATCATCCATGTGCAACTAACATCGGGCAAATTGTGGCCTGCTACAGATCACCCTCCATGACCCAGGACTGCCACTCCACCTTTCTGGAGACACTGGAAAACATGAAGGTCCTACCGATTTTGGGCGATTTCAATTACCCTACTGGTCACTGGGAAAACTACTTGAGTACAAACTCCCAGGCCCAGTGCTTCCTGGAATTCATCAACTCAAATGCCCTGGATCAGCTGGTAAACTCCCCTACGAGAGGTGAAAACATATTGGACCTGGTCATCACCAACATGGGCGACAGGTGTTCCAAACTGGAGGTCAACCCTTCACTGGTTATATCAGACCATAAACTAATCACTCTGTATGTCCACACCCCACCACCTCCCCCAACTAAGGAAACCACAGTAAAAAACTTTTCTAAAGCAAACTTCACCTTACTTAAGACAGAGGTGGTAAGTTTCACAGCCCCCACGCTAAAGGAGAACGCTGCCCAAGATGCAGAAACCTTTACAAATGCACTCTATGAGCACCTACAAGGAGGCATGGATCATGCCATCCTTAGCAAAACCAAGACTCACTCCTCTAAGAGAAGGAAACCAGTTTGGTGGACCCCTGCCATAAACAGGCTATACAATGGAAGGAGAAAACTAGTTCACAAAAAAGCAAATCCCAAGAATGAAAGACATCCCTGATCAGTATCAGTAAGAAACTAAGGTCCATCATGAAATCATCCAAGGCTAACTTTGAAAGAAAAATAGTCAAGGATTCAAAAGATAACCACAAAGCCTTATTAAGCTATGTTAAGAATCTAAGTGGCAACTCACAGATATGCACTGAACTAGTGCAAAATAGCACAAAATATACTGAACCTACTGATATTGCCAACATCCTGGCAGATAGATTCAGTGCAAACTTCACCCCTCTCTCACCCCCAATAGGGCCCACAATAATACCGGAAAAGTGTAGTGTCCCAAAAATCACAGACGCACAGGTGAAAACAGCCTTTTCAAAAGCCAAAATCACAGTGTCAATGGGACCAGATGGTGTCCCAGGCTGCGTCTTGCACAAACTACAGAATGAACTAACCCCCCCACCTAAACACGCTGTTTAACCTCAGCCTCTCAACAGGCTATGTGCTCATAGAATGGCGCACAGCAATGGTTATTCATCTCCAAAAAGGAGGGGCCACAACTGACCCTGGTAACTATCACACCCTAAGCCTGACTAGCCTGGTCTGCAAGGCTATGGAGCGCATCATCATGGAACTCATTAATAAAGACAATGGGAACCTCCAAACACTTGACCCGACCCAGTTTGGCTTTGTTAAGGGTAGATCATGCCTACTAAACCTGGTTGACTTCTTTGAGACAGTCACCGAGGCCATAGATGAGGGAAAGGTGGTTCACACAGCCTACCTCGACCTAGCCAAGGCTTTTGACACCATTTCCCACTCGGGTATTACAGAAAAACTCACCAGCCTGAACATAAACCCCTACGTCACGAGATAGGTTGCCAACTGGCTTACAGACAGAACTCACACGGTAAGAACAGCGGGCTCCAGGTCTGATTCTAAAGCAGTCACAAGTGGTGTCCTGCAAGGCTCAGTCCTGGGACTCCTACTGTTCGGCATATACTTCTCAGAAGTACAGGCAAACACAGGAGGACTATGGCTTACCAAGTTCGCCGATGACTGCAAACTGGGAGCCAGAACTGACTCTCCGGCTGACACAGACATCCTCAAAAAGGGCCTTACTGAGATGGACACCTGGTGTCAAAGTCATGGCCTCAAGCTAAATGCCAAAAAATGCATAGTCATCCCATTTGGGAAAAACAAAACACCCACAAATTACCACATAGGTGGCAGCCCCCTTAATACAGAAGTGGTAATAAGAGATCTGGGGACCCAGGTAGATAGTAATCTCTCCTTTGACAATCATATTGCCAAAGTAGTTAGGAAATCCTTCTATGTGGCCCATCTAATTACTAAAGGGTTCACATCTAGAAATAAAGAGGTTATAGTGCCCCTCTACTCATCACTCATTAGACCCATCATAGAGTACAATACCCCATTTGGGATGTACCTCACAAGACAGTTCCAACAGTTGGAAAGACCACAAAAGTACCTCACCAAGAGGATTACTGGCTTCAAACATATGTCCTATGCAGCCCGACTGAAAAACCTCCGGCTGTACTAAGTGGCATACCGCTTATTCAGAGGTGTTCTCTGCCTGACTTACAAAGCCATGTCCAACTCAGAATTGATGGACATGCTCCACCTAATGAAATCCAAGTCACTGCAAGCCATGTGCTGTAGTGAGCTAAACCTCACCACAACAATAAATAGAACATGCTGGAGGGATATATTCCTGTCACAGAGACTCTCCATGCTTTGGAACAAAATTCCAAACTACATTAGGCAGAACCTCTCACTAAGACTCTTCAAGAGAAACCTTGACGAGTGGATGGCTAACAGAAAATACACCCCTGGGATCACTTCATTGGCTTTGCTTTACAGAGGATCAGTTAATTAATCAATGGGATGGTGAAAGCCGACACACTCTGGCTAGGCTTATAAATGCCCTCGGGCAGATAGCCTAGTACCTACCTATGAACCTATGATTCCACTTGTTTGACCAGACACTGTACAGATGATC
>NC_056749.1:39621730-39761730 GCF_019279795.1 Protopterus annectens
CTTAATCAGAGAATAAGGTCTGGCATGGTTTTCTAGGGTGGTCAAGATATAAGCCCTACCCCAAAAATAAGCCCCAGTTAAGATCGTCAACAACACACGATGGATGTGTTGAATTATAAAATAATATTATTGACACCCGTTGACTGAGGTTATTATACTCTACTCACCATTTTCAGACCATTCGGACACCCAACTTCTTCCCTTTGCAGAAAGTCGTAACGTTCTTTCCCTAGGAGTCCTCCACGATTCTTACTGTAACCCTAATCATCACTCACACTTGACTGTTGAGATCCTTGGCCCATAAACACAGGCAGGTGTACTTTGATTGGTCAAAGTACAGACAACACACGTAAAGCATGTGCACTTGATAACGAACGTCTGTGGTTGTGTCTTCTTAACCGTCACTATTTTGTGTTGCCACCCCGGTCTTGTAAGACTTCAATTAACCGCCCCCAGACAAGATGAGTGCAAAATGAAAGAGCTATTCCACTGAGTACAAGAAAGGAATCAAGGAGGACTCCCGGGGAAAGAATCTGATGGCTTTCTGCAAAGAGAAGAAGTTAGATCTCCGAATGGTCTGAAAATGGCATGCAGCATACGATAACCTCAGTCAAGAGGCCAATGAAGGAAATGCTAAGAAGTGCAAGTGTAGCTCAGGTAGGCAACCATTATTTCATGAGCTGGAAGACATCATCTGTGAATGGATTGCTAACAGGAGAGCAAAGGCTTTGGTTGTGTGCAGGGCTGATATTCAAGCATTTGCCCTTGCAATGTCACCACAGTTAGAAATATCCCCAGAAGAATTCAAAGCATCACAACATTGGCTGGATGGCTTCCTTCAGTGATATGAATGGTCTCTAAGAAGATCAACAACACTGTTCAAGCTGGAAGATACTGAAGTTATTAAACGTGCACTTGTGTTCAAGTCCTTTGTTGATGGCATCGTTTCTAAATGCCAACTCTCCAACATGATTGCTATGGATGAAACTGCAGTGTTTATGGGCCAAGGATCTCAAACAACAATTGATCAGAGGGTGCCTTGTCAATCTACATTCCCTCCACTGGTTACGAGAGTGCACGTGTTACCTGTATTTTGGCAATTCATCTAGATGGAAAGAAAACCCCACCTCTAATCATTAGTAAGGGCAAGAAAGATAAGACTGAACATGTTTCAGGCATTTACATTCTTGAAACCGAAAAGGCCTGGTGCACACAAGCAGTTATAAGGAAGTGGGTCGATGTAATGCTGCCACTTGTTTTGCAAGGTGGCGAAAGAGGTCTGCTAGTCTGGGATTCAGCCAGCAATAACAGCACTAAATACATGAAGAAATTCCTTGCACAGAGAAGAATAGATCAAATAATGATTCCCGCAGGAATGAATACTCTTGATATTGCAATAAACAAGCTATTCAAGGACCATCTGTGCATAGAACTCAATGACTACATTGAAAATGGAATGGAGAGAAATCAGCATGGAAACTTTGTGAAGCCTAGCCTGCAAGAGGTCATGACTTGGGTGAAAAATTCATGGGATAAAATCACTAACAGCTGTGTTGCCAATGCACTACGAGCAGGCTACATAGACAAGCAGTGCTCATTTAAGGAGAGCTCTATTGCTAGGCATGACAGATTGGGGCCAATGGTTTTACAGGAAAAGGAGTCGCAAGAAATTCAGGCTGGAATTCAGGGGTTGGAGACTTCTAACACTGTTCCAGAAGAAGATGCCATGACTGTATTTGAATAACTTTTCCATTATCGGGGCAACAGAATGGATTGCTTCTGCTTTCACTTTTATTCCCCTCCTCCAATACACATGTATTGAGATTTTTCTGCACTTTCTGTTAAGCATGAAATATTGCACTGTGAAAGCCAAGGTGTAGATATTCTGAAGTTGAAATGTTTGTTGCACTGTTCATGTAGAATTTTACATTTGTTTACCGGGAAAGTCCGACTGGACAACTTGTCTGTTTTCAGCAGAAGGCGCGGGGAGAAAAGGGCCAAGACATACAAAGACTTAGATCAATTTAACAATTTTACAATTTTACAAAAGAGAATTTGTCAAGGTTTAACATTTTACATAAATTATGTAAGAGAAACAATATTAAAAGTAACATCATTTTGTAAGGAAATACGTGTTACAGTTGGTGGATCATGAAACAGAAAAGAAAAAACAGACTAGTAGCTATAAGGGTACTGTTAAGTAGAAGAGAAATTATGTAGCAAATTCTGTTTGAGCTGGTCACTTTACTGCAAGCTCTACAGGGTTAGTGGATAGCTGGGATCAGAGTCTATGGGATTAAGAAAGGGATATGTAGAGGGGAAAGAAGAGAAAAGCAGAAGCAAAAGTGTTTGGTAGGATTGTTGTGAGGTGTCCGGGATGGGGTTAGGGGATTATAGAGAAACCATGTAAGATGATAGTATAAGGAATTTAACTAGACTAGCTTGAGTTAGATGGTGTTTTTATCCTGGTTCAGTACATGGGCATATCCATGAGGCAGATAGGTGGGCTTTTAGAAGTTTTTTGAATTGAATAATGTTAGTATGGGTTTTGATGTAGACGGGGAGACTATTCTAAGCTTTGGCAATGTAGTAGGAGTAGAGGGATTCGCCAGCGTAATTTTTACTTTTTGTTTTTTCTAATAGCGCCTTATTAGTGGAGTGAAGGCTACGTTTGTTGGTATGTTGTTTAGAACTGGAGTCTTTTCAGGCTGATCTATGGTTTATTTGCTGCAAACAACAAGCATGAAAGTCATTTTGTAATGACTAGTAGATTAACCCATAAATGATGATTCCAGTCCACATAATAAAAGCTGCTCAATGTGTTATTTGGTCAGTACACAGAATGATGATTTTTTTATTACTATTTATAGACACAGAATTCAAAAACAATTTCTCAACACTCAAACAGACCAAAATTTGATATCTAAATATTTAAATTCATAAATTTTATTTTGGGGGCATTGTTCTCCCACAGACTACATTTTAGATTCCAAACATAAGTTTGTTAATGACTCATTATACAAACATTTTGTTACCACCTCTGGAGTGTTTTCATTTTGGATTATGAATCCATTAAACGTCAGATTACCTGCTCTTGATTTTTCGGGTTTGGATTATGCAGCCATGAAATATTTGGTCACCAGATCTGGAAAGTTTCTATGTTAACCAAAGCATCAATTAGACTTTCAGTTACCAACTCTGAAATTTTCTTCTCTTGCATTATGCATCCATGAAATATTGGTAAAGAGATCTGAAATGCTCCTGTCTTGGACTAAACATCCATTAAAGTTTAAGCTTCAGTTGCCAGCTCCAAAATGGTCGTCTCTTAGATTATACCCATTAAACCTTTGTTCACCAACTCTAGAATGGTTTTCACTTGAACTGAATAGGCATCCATGAAATGTTCTGTTTCTAGCTTTGAAATATTCCTGTCTAGGGCTGTATATTCATTAAATCAGCTGCACATTTTGACTGACTGAGATTAGAGCTGACTGAATTCATCACATTAAGCTGGAAATTGATGGTGTAAAGATGAACGTTGTTAGTGCATATGGTCCACAAATTGGGTGTGTGATGAATGAGAAAGAAAAATTTTGGAGTGAGTTGGATGAAGTGGTGATGACCATACCCAAGGCTGAGAGAGTGGCGATTGGAGCAGATTTCAATGTGCATGTTGGTGAAGGGAACAGAGGGGATGAGGAGGTGATGGGTAGGTATGGTGTTAAACAAAGGAATGCAGAAGGTCAGGTGGTAGTGGATTTTGCGAAAAGGATGGACATGGCTGTGGTGAATACGTATTTTAACAAGAGGGAGGAGCATAGGGTGACATACAAGAGTGGAGGAAGATGCACACAGGTGGATTATATCTTATGCAGGAGGGCCACCCTGAAGGAGATTGGAGATTGTAAAGTGGTGACAGGGGAAAGTGTAGTTAGGCAGTATAGGATGGTGGTTTGTAAGATGACGTTAGTGATCAAGAAGAGGAGGAGGAGGAGGAGTGTTAGGGCAGCACCAAGGATCAAATGGTGGAAATTGAAAAAGGGTAATTGTGAGGTGGAGTTCAGGGATGAGTTAAGACAGGCACTGGGTGGCAGTGAAGAGTTACCAAATAGCTGGGTAACTACAGCAGAGCTAGTAAGGGAGATGGCTAGAAAGGTGCTTGGTATGACATCTGGACAGAGGAAGGATGACAAGGAGACATGGTGGTGGAATGAGGAAGTACAGGAGAGTATACAGAGAAAGAGGTTGGCAAAGAAGAAGTGAGATTGTCAGAGAGATGAAGAAAGTAGGAGTTAAGGCAAAGAGAGGGGCAGCGAAGGCTAAGGATAAGGCATATGAAGAGTTGTATGAAAGGCTGGACACTTAGGAGGGAGAAAAGGACCTGTACCAATTGGCTAGACAGAGGGACCAAGCTAGTAAAGATGTGCAGCAGGTAAGGGTGATAAAGGATAATGAGGGGAAACATACTCACAAGTGAGGAGAGTGTGTTGAGCAGATGGAAAGAGTACTTTGAGGGGTTGATGAATGAAGAGAATGAGAGGGAGAGAAGGTTGGATGATGTGGGGATAGTGAATCATGAAGTGCAATGGATTAGCAAGGAGGAAGTAAGGATAGCTATGAAGAGAATGAAGACTGGAAAGGCTGTTGTTCCAGATGACATACCTGTGGAAGCATGGAGGTGTTTAGGTGAAATGGCAGTGGAGTTTTTAACCAGATTGTTTAATGAAATTTTGGAAAGTGAGAGGATGCCTGAGGAATGGAGAAAAAGTGTTTTATAGGTTCATAGGTAGGTACTAGGCTATCTGCCCAAGGGCATTTATAAGCCTAGCCAGAGTGCGTCGGCTTTCGCCACCCCATTGATTAATTAACTGAGCCTCTGTCAAGCAGAGCCAATGAAGTGATCCCAGGGGTGTACTTTCTGTTACCCATCCACTCATGAAGGCTTCTCTTGAAGAGTGTTAGTGAGGGGCTCTGCTTAATGTAGTTAGGAATTTTGTTCCAAAGCATGGGGAGTTTCTGTGACAGGAATCTATCCCTCCAGCATGTTCTATTTATTGTTGTGGTGAGGTTTAGCTCACTAGAGCACGTGGCTCGCAGTGACTTGGATTTCTTTAGGTGGAGCATGTCCATCAATTCTGAGTTGGACATGGCTTTGTAAATCAGGCAGAGATCACCTCTGAGTAAGCGATACGCCACTGAGTACAGCCAGAGTTTTTTCAGTCGGGCTGTATAGGACATATGTTTGAGGCCAGTAATCCTCTTGGTGAGGTACTTTTGTGGTCTTTCAAGTTGCTGGAAGTGTCTTGTGAGGTACATCCCAAATGGGGCATTGTACTCTATGATGGGTCTAATGAGTGACGAGTAGAAGGGCACTATAACCTCTATTTCTAGATGTGAACCCCTTAGTAATTAGATGAGACAAATAGAAGGATTTCCTAACTACTTTGGTAATATGATTGTCAAAGGAGAGATTACTATCTACCTGGGTCCCCAGATCTCTTATTACCTCTTCTGTATTAAGGGGGCTGCCGCCTATGTGGTAATTCGTGGGTGTTTTGTTTTTCCCAAACGGGATGACTATGCATTTTTTGGCATTTAGCTTGAGGCCATGACTTTGACACTAGGTGTCTGTCTCAGTAAGGCCTTTTTGGAGGATGTCCGTGTCAGCCGGAGAGTCAATTATGGCTCCCGGTTTGCAGTCATCGGAGAACTTGGTTAGCCATAGTCCTCATGTGTTTGCCTGTACTTCTGAGAAATATATGCTGAACAGTAGGGCTCCCAGAACTGAGTCTTGCGGGACACCACTTGTGACTGGTTTAGAGTCAGACCTGGAGCCTGCTATTCTTACCGTGTGAGTTCTGTCTGTAAGCCAGTTGGCAACCTATCTTGTGATGTAGGGGTTTATGTTCAGGCTGGTGAGTTTTTCTATAATACCCGAGTGAGAAATGGTGTCAAATGCCTTGGCGAGATCAGGGTAGGCTGTGTGAACCACCTTTCCCTCGTCTATGGCCTTGGTAACTGTCTCAAAGAAGTCAGCCAGGTTTAGTAGGCATGATCTGCCTTTAAAGCCGAACTGGGTCAGGTCAATTGTTTGGAGGTTTCCAATGTCTTTGTTAATGAGTTCCATGATGATGTGCTCCATAGCCTTGCAGACCAGGCTTATGGGGCTATAGTTACCAGGGTCAGTTGTGGTTCCTCCTTTGTGGAGCAGAATAACCATTGCTGTGCACTATTCTATGCCTGTGAAGAGGCTGAGGTTGAACAGCCTGTTTAGGTGGGGGGTTAGTTCGTTCTGTAGTTCATGCAAGACGCAGCCTGGGACACCATCTGGCCTCATTGATGCTGTGTTTTTGGCTTTTGAAAGGGCTGTTTTCACTTGTGCTTCTGTGATTTCCAGGACACTACACTTTTCCGGTATTGTTGTGGGCCCTTTTGAAGGTGAGAGGGAGGTGAAGTTTGCACTGAATCTATCTGCCAGTATGTTGGCAATATCAGTAGGTTCAGTATATTTTGTGCTATTTTGCACTATCTCAGAGCATATCTGTGAGTTGCCACTTAGATTTTTGACATAGCTAAAGAAGGCTTTGTGGTTATCTTTCAAGTCCTTGGCTATTTTTCTTTCAAAGTTAGCCTTGGATGATTTTATGAGGGACCTTAGTTTCTTACTGATACTGATCAGGGATGTCTTTCCTTCTTGGGATTTGCTTTTTTTCTGAACTAGTTTCCTCCTTTTGTATTATAACCTGTTTATGGCAGGGGTCCAGCAGACTGGTTTCCTTCTCTTTGGGGAGTGAGTCTTGGTTTTGCTAGGGATGGCATGATCCATGCATCCTTGTAGGTGCTCATAGAGTGCAATTGTAAAGGATTCTGCATCTTGGGCAGTGTTATCCTTTAGCGTGGGGGTTGTGAAACTTACCACCTGTGACTTAAGTAAGGTGAAGTTTGCTTTAGAAAAGTTTTTCACTGTGGTTTCCTTGGTTGGGTGTGTTGGTGGGGTGTGGACATCCAGGGTGATTAGTTTATGGTCTGATCTAACCAATGACGGGTTGACCTCCGGTACAGAGCACCTGCCGCCCATGTTGGTAATGACCAGGTCCAATATGTTGTGGCCTCTGTTGGGGAATTTACCAGCTGATCCAGGGCATTTGAGTTGATAAATTCCAGGAAGCACTGAGCCTGGAAGTTTGTACTTAAGTAGTTTTCCCAGTTAATGGTAGGGTAATTGAAATCTCGCAAGATCAGGGTGTTCGGTAGGACCTACATGTTTTCCAATGTCTTCAGAAATGTGGAGTGGTGGTCCTGGGTCATGGGCAATCTGTAGCAGGCCACAGATTTGCCTGATGTTAATTGCACATGGATGATCTCAGAGGTATCATGCTGTGCCACTAACCTGGAGGTTTGGGTATCCTTGATGAATATGGATACACCCCCTCCTTTTGTGTTTTGGTCCGTGTTCTGTGGCCGAAATGTGTGGTAGGAGTTGTAGCCCAGTAGTGCTGGAGTGCTCTCTGGAGCCTTGAACCAGGTTTCAGTTACTGCACAGATGTCAACATTCTCCATACTTAGGATTGCTTTGAGTGCATGCATTTTGAGATTTAAACTCCTGGCGTTGAGTAGCATAACCCTCAGTTTTTTAATTGTGCTGTTTATGGAGGTGGGTTTGAATTTTGAGCCTTGCCTAAAAAAGGCAGTATGGGGGCAGCAAGAGCCTTGGCCAGTATTCAAAAGCCAAGGGGTGACAGGTGCAAGCCGTCTCTTGCAAAGCAATGTGGCTTGTCGAGCATGTCATCCCAGGCTGACAGAAACTGGATCCCCTTTGAATGACACCAGAAGCTTAGCCAATTGTTGAAATTGATCATTTTTCCTTTATACTGAGGTATCATTCTTTGTGAGGGCAGGATGCTACTCAGGGTCAGGGTCATACCCACCTGGGCTACATGATCAGAGAGCTCTTCCATGTCTCTTTTCATGTAGTCCAGGGAGGTACGGCTCAGGTCATTCACACCAACATGAACAATGACAGAGTCATATTTGTACTTGTTCTGGAGTGACCTGAGTGCTTGTGTTATGTTGAGGATTCTGGCTCCCGACAGGCAGCTAACAGTAACCTTCTCCTTGTCTAGCCTAGTGAGTGGGGCGTCAGTGTGCCTGACTATTGAGTCACCTATTACTGGTGTGTTACGTATGTTATTTTGCCTTAAGGGCTGTGATTGTGCGGCACATTGATTTTGTGTTTTATGTGTTGTCTGGTTTGTAATGGGAGGTGCAGGTTGTTTTGGTGTCTGCTTTGGAGCTCTCTGATGCTTTTTCAGGTTTTTATTTAGAGCCTCCAAGTATAATTTTGTGTATTTATGTGTATCTTTTGCCAGTGCTGGTTTAGTAGGTCTATGTGAGGCTGGAGGTGTGGTGCAAGTGTTAACCTTCTCCTCATGACTGTCTGTTCCAGTCTTGGGTGGAGATACCTTAGCCTCCAGTCTGGCTGTATAATTGCATCTCTCACATATGTCAGTGTTTTGTGGTAGGAGGAGAGGGCTGTCTGTGTACATGAAGCATTTGCAAGATTGCATCAGGATACCCAGATTCACCAGCTGGACTGGAGAGTTTTGGTACCGATTTTTAAGAATAAGGGTGATGTGCAGAGCTGTAGTAACTACAGAGGGATTAAATTGATCAGTCACAGCATGAAGTTGTGGGAAAGAGTAGTGGAAGTTAGATTAAGAAGTGACGTGATGATTAGTGATCAGCAGTATGGTTTCATGCTGAAAAAGAGCACTACAGATGTGATGTTTGCTCTGAGAGTGTTGATGGAGACGTACAGAGAAGGTCAGAAGTAGTTGCATTGTGTTTTTGTAGACTTAGAGAAAGCATATGACAGGGTGCCTAGAGAGGAGTTGTGGTATTGTATGAGGAAATTGGGAGTGTCAGAGAAGTATGTAAGAGTGGTACAGGATATGTACGAGGGTAGTGTGACATCGGTGAGATCTGCGGTGGGAGTGATGGATGCGTTTTAGGTGGAGGTGGGATTACATCAAGGATCAGCTATGAGCCCTTTCTTATTTGCAATGGTGATGGACAGGTTGACAGACAGGATCAGACAGAAGTCCCCGTGGACTATGAATTTTGCAGATGACATTGTGATCTGTAGTGAGAGTAGGGAACAGGTGGAGGAGACCCTGGAGAGATGGAGATATGCTCTAGAGAGAAGAGCAATGAATGTCAGCAGGACTAAGACAGAATATATGTGTATGAATGAGAGGGAGGATAGAGGAATGGTGAGGATGCAAGGAGTAGAGGTGGCGAAGGTGGATGAGTTTAAATACTTGGGGTCAATAGTTCAGAGTAATGGTGAGTGTGGAAGAAAAGTGAAGAAGAGAGTACAGGCAGGATGGAGTGGGTGGAGAAGAGTGTCAGGAATGATTTGTGACAGACGAGTACCAGTAAGAGTGAAAGGGAAGGTCTACAAGAGGGTAGTAAGACCAGCTATGTTACATGGGTTGGAGATAGTGGCACTTACAAAAAGGTAGATGTTAGAGCTGGACGTGGCAGAGTTAAAGATGTTAAGATTTGCACTGTGTGTGATGAGGGTGGACAGGATTAGGAATAAGTATATTAGAGGGTCAGCCCAGGTTGGAAACTTTGGAGACAAAGCCAGAGAGGCAAAATTACATTGGTTTGGACATGTGCTGAGGAGGGATGCTGAGTATATTGGGAAAAAGATGCTAAGGATGAAGCTACCAGGTAACAGGAAAAGAGGAAGACCTAAGGTAAGGTTTATGGATGTGGTGAGAGAGGACATGCAGGTGGTTGGTGTGACAGAGCAAGAAGCAGAGGACAGGAAGAAATGGAAACAGATAATCCACTGTGGGGACCCCTAATGGGAACAGCCAAAAGAAGATGATGATGAGTATTTTCTAGTTCGAATTTGGTGAAATGTGCATGCTCAACTGAATAATTATTGGTCAGTGCTTTACAGGTTTGTGGTAGTTTGGAAATACAAGCTATTGTGTATAATAGATTCCTCTGAAAAAAATAAATCCGGTACTACAAAATAAGTAAAAATGTACAAAGTAAGATCCCTACTGTGTACTTACATTAAGCTTCTCCAGTGGTTGACCCAACTGCATCTTGATGTAACTGTTCAAATACTGTGTGTACTTTTGTTTTGCTTCCTTCTTTCTTGGTTCCAGACTTGCAATCTTCCTTTCAGCCAGAAAGCAGAAGATTCTGTGGAAGTTTTCCATCATTACAACATCTGAGCTGCTCTTCAGATGTGAGGATTCAAGTTTCTCAACTACATGAATCAAAAAAAGAAAAAAAAAAAATCTGGTGTTTGAAAGTCATGTCACAGCAATACAAAAAATATAAATGCAGATGATGGCCATCCATTAAGCAAATCATGCACCGTGCTAGTCATTTTTCTGTCTGCTTGACTGGCAAAATAAGACTGGTGAATGAAGAGGGTTAAATGCATACACAATAAATATTATCAAGAAAATATATCCAAATAAATAGGTTCATAGGTAGTTACTAGTCTATCGGCCCGAGGGCATTAGTAAGCCTAGCCAAAATTGCCTTGGCTTTCGCCACCCATTTAGATTAAATTCCTGCCCCTCTATCGAGCAGAGCCATAGACATGATTCCAGGGGTGAATTTCCCATTACCCGTCCACTCATCAGGGTTTTTCTTGAAGAATGCTAATGATGAGCTCTGCTTGATGTAGATGGGAATTTTGTTCCAGAGCATTGGAAGTCTCTGGGTCAATAATCTATCCCTCCAGCATGTCCTATTTATTGTTGTGGTGAGGTTTAGGTCCCTAGAGCATGTAGCTCACGGCGATTGGGATTTTTTAAGTGGAGCATGTCCATTAATTCTGGGTTTGACATAGCTTTGTATGTCAGATAGAGAGCTCCTCATAGTAAGTGGTATGTGACCGAGTAGAGCTGGAGTTTTTTGAGCCGATCGGCATAGGACAACTGAGGCCAGCAATCCTCTTGATGAGATACTTTTGGGGCCTCTCCAGTTGTTGCAGGTGTCTTGTGAGGTACATCCCAAATGGGGCACTGTACTCAATGAGGGGTCTGATAAGTGATGAGTAGAGGGGGACAATGAATTCCTTTTTTCTAGATGAGAACCCTTTTGTGATTAGGTGGGCCACATAGAAAGATTTTCTGACCAGTGTGCCTATGTGATTGTCAAAGGAGAGGTTACTATCCACATGGGTCCCAAGGTCTCTTATCACACTTTCTGTGCTAAGTGGACTTCCCCTTATTTGGTAATTCATGGGTGCTGTGTTTTTACCAAAGGGGATGACAATGCACTTTTTGGCATTTAGTTTGAGGCCATGGTTTTGGCACCAGGTATCTGTATCGGTGTGGCCCTTTTGGAGGATGTCTACGTCAGTAGGGGAATCGATTATGGCACCCAGTTTGCAGTCATCTGTGAACTTCGTTAGCCATAGACCCTTAGTGTTTGCTTGCACTTCGGAGAAGTATGTACTGAACAGGAAAGGTCCCAAGACTGAACCCTGGGGCATGCCACTTAGTCGGATCTGGAGTCTGCAACTCTCCCCATGTGGGTTCTGTCCATGAGCCAGTTGGCCACCCATCTTGTGACATAAGGGTTTATGTTAAGGTTGGTGAGTTTATCTATGATTCCTGAATGGGGGATAGTATCGAAGGCTTTAGTGAGGTCCAGGTAGGCTGTGTGAACCACCTTGCCTTTGTCTGTGGCCTTGGTAACTGTTTCAAAGAAGTCTATCAGATTTAGTAGACAAGATTGACCCTTTACAAATCCGAACTGGGTAGTATCCAAGTATGAAGGTTACCAATGTCTTTGTTTATGAGTTTCATGATGATACGCTCCATAGCCTTGCAGACCAGGCTTGTCAGACTAATAGATCGATAGTCCCCGGGGTCTGTGGTGGCTCCTCCTTTGTGGAGTGGGATAACCGTTGCTGTGCACCATTCAGTGGGCACATAGCCTGTGGTGAGGCTGTGATTGAACATGGCATTTAGGTGGCAGGTTAGTTCATTTTGGAGTTTGTGTAAGACACAGCCTGGGATGTTGTCCAGTCCAATGGATGCTGTGTTTTTGGCTTTAGAGAGTGTCATTTTTACTTGTGTGTTTGTGATTAATGGAGCTCTACAATCATTTGGTATAGTTATAGGCCCTTTGGGGGGTGAGAGGGGAATAAAGTTAGCACTGAACCTATCTGCCAAGTTGTTGGCAATATCATAGGTTCATAGGTTCATACTAGGCTATCTGCCCTAGGGGATTTATAAGCCTAGCCAGAGTTTGTTTGGCTTTCGCCACCCATTTTAAATTAATTTTGCTATGCCTTTTTTCAAGGTTAGTATACTGTGCCTCTGCCTAATAGTGACACAGAAGTGATACCTGGGGTAAACCTACGATCTCCTATCCACTCATCAAGATTCCTCTTGAAGAGAGTCAATGAGGGACTCTGCCTAACCTGGACTGGGATTTTATTCCAGAGTGAAGGGAGCCTCTGGGTTATGAATCTGTCCCTCCAGCATGTCCTATTTATTTCAGTGCTGAGGTTCAAGTCTCTCAAGCACATAGCTCGATGGGATTTGGATTTTCTGAGGTGCAGCATGTCCATTAATTCCGGGTTGGACATGGCTTTATACGTCAGGCACAGATCGCCTCTGAGCAGGTGGTATGCCACTAAGTAGAGCTGGAGTTTCTTTAACCTGGCAGCATATGGCATCTGTATGAGCCCTTTGATCCTCTTGGTGAGGTACTTTTGGGGTATTTCCAGTTGCTGCAGGTGTCTGGTAAGGTACATCCCAAAAGGGGCATTGTACTCAATTATGGGCCTGATGAGGGATGAGTAAAGAGGCATGATGACCTCCCCTGATCTAGATGTGAATCCCTTCATGATTAGGTGGGCTATATAAAATGTTCTTCTAACCACTTTGGCCACGTGGTTGTCAAATGAGAGATTGCTATCAACTTGGGTTCCCAGGTCCCTAATTATCTCTTTTTTACTTAATGGATTACCACCTATGTGGTAATTTGTGGGCACTTTGTTTTTGCCAAAGGTAATGACTATACACTTTTTGGCGTTTAGCTTGAGGCCATGGCTCTGGCACCAGTTGTCTGTTTCTATGAGGCCCTTTTGGAGGATGCTTGTGTCAGCTGGAGAGTTGATTATGGTGCCCAGTTTGCAGTCATCTGCGAACTTGGTCAGCCACAGTCCTTCCGTGTTGGCCTGTACCTCTGAGAAATATATACCGAACAAGAGAGATCCCAGGACTGAGCCCTGTGGGATGCCACTTGTAACTGGTTTGGAGTCTGACATGGCTCCAGCAATTCTAACCATGTGGGTTCTGTCCTTGAGCCAGTTTGCAACCCATCTAGTGACATAGGGTTTATATTTAAGCTGGTGAGCTTATCCATAATGCCCGAGTGGGGTATTGTATCGAAGGCTTTTGCAAGGTCCAGGTAGGCTGTGTGGACCATCTTCCCCTCGTCAATGGCCTTGGTGACTGTTTCAAAGAAATTGACCAGGTTTAAGAGGCAGGATCTGCCCTTAACAAAGCCAAACTGGGTAGGATCCAGTGTCTGTAGGTCCCCAATATCTTTATTTATGAGGTCCATGATGATCCTTTCCATAGCTTTGCAGACCAAGCTAGTCAGGCTTATGGAGCGATAGTTTCCAGGATCCGTTGAGGCACCACCTTTGTGGAGAGAGACCACTGTTGCTGTACGCCACTCTTTGGGTACATATCCTGTAGTAAGGCTGAGATTGAACAGTAGTTTTATGTTTGGGTTTAGCTCTTCTTGGAGTTCATGCAGGATGCAGTCCGGGACACCGTCTGGTCCCATTGATGCTGTGTTTTTTGCTTTGGAGAGGGTGGCTCTTACCTGAGCATCTGAGATGTCAGGGGGACAGCACTCTGCTGGGATAGATATTTGCCCTTTTGGTGGGGGTGGGGGAGAAGTTTGCGATGAACCTGTCAGCTAGGATGTTGGCAATGTCTGTGGGTTCGGTGTATTTTTTGTCATTTTGGACTAATTCTGAGCATATCTGGGAATTCCCACCCAGGTTCCTAACATAACTAAAGAAAGCCTTGTGATTATCCTTAGTGTCCTGTGCAATTTTTTCTCTTGAAGCTGGCCTTAGACGATTTTATGAGTGCCCATAGTTTTTTGCTAATACTGATCAGAGATGCCTTCCTTTTTGAGATTTTGCTCTATTATGTAGTAGCTTCCTCCTTCTATTGCATAGTTTGTTTATGACTGGGGTCCACCAGACAGGACGTCTGCCTTTGGAGGATTGGGTCTTGGTTTTATTTGGGATTGCATGATCCATGCATTCCAGTAGGTGTTCATAGAATGCGTTTATAAAGGATTCTGCGGTCTGGGCCGTATTTTCCACTGGCCCGGGGGCTTTGAAGGATTCCACCTCGGTTTTGAGAAGTGTGAAATTTGCTTTAGAGAAGTTTTTCACTGTGGTTTTCTGGGCAGGGGGTGGGGTCTGGATGTGAATATCCAGTGAGATTAGTTTATGGTCTGATCTTACCAGTGAGGGATGCACTTCTGGTCTGGAGCATAGAGTCCCCAGGTTGGTGATGATCAGGCCCAGTATGTTTTCCCCTCTTGTGGGAGTGGTAACAAGTTGTTCCATAGCATTTGAGTTTATAAATTCTAGGAACCTTTGGGCTAGGGTGTTGGAGCTAGAGTAATGCTCCCAGTCTATGTTTGGGTAGTTGAAGTCACCCAATATAATAGTGTTTGGAGAGACCTTCATATTTTCCAACATTCTCAGGAAGGCCGAGTGAGGTTCCTGGGTTTGGGAGGGTGGTCTGTAGCAGGCTATAAACTGGAAGGAAGTTTTACCCACTGTTAGTTGCACATGGATAGTCTCTGATGCTTCATGCTGTGCCAACAACCTGGAGGTGTGGGTATCTTTGACGAATATTGATACTCCCCCTCCTTTTGTGGTTCGGTCCAAGTTTTGGGGCCAAAAAGCATGGTATGAGGTATAACCTGGTAGTGCTGGGGTGCTCTCGGGAGCCTTGAACCAGGTTCCTGTTACTGCACAGATATCGATGTTCTCCATGCTAAGGAGAGTTTTGAGTGTGTGCATGTTGAGGTTTAGACTTCTGGCGTTGAGTAGCATTACTCTTAGTTTCTTATCCCTTGTGATACCTATGGAGGTGGGTTTGTCTTTTGAGCCTTGCCTAAAAGAGGCACTATAGGGGTAGCAAGAGCCTTTGCCAATATCCGAAAGACCAGGGGTGACAGGTGCAAGCCGTCCCTAGCAAAGCATCGTGGCTTGTCGAGCATGTCATCCCAGGCTGACAGGCATTGGATCCCCTTTGAATGACATCAATACTTAAGCCAATTGTTGAAATTGATCATCTTGTCTTCATATTGTGGCATCATTCTTGGTGAGGGTAAGATGCTACTCAAGGTCAGGGTCATACCGGCCTGGTCTACATGCTCAGAGAGCTCCTCTATGTCTCCTTTTATGTAGTCCAGGGACGTATGTCTCAGGTCATTCACACCAGCATGGACAATGATTGAGTCATATTTGTACTTGCCTTGGAGAGACCTGAGTGCTTGTGTTATGTTGCAGATCCTAGCACCCAACAGGCAGCTCACCGTGATCTTCTCCTTGTTCAGCCTGGTGAGTGGGACATCAGTGTGCCTGACGATAGAGTCACCTATTACAAGTGTATGAGCTGTGTTGTTTAGCCTTAAGGGCTGTGACTGTTCAGCACAGTGGCTTTGTGAGCTATGTGTTGCACGTGTTTTGTTTTGGGGTAGCGGTTGCTTGGGTGTCTACTTTGGAGGTCTCTGCTGCTTAGGCAAATTTTTATTTAGAGCCTCCGAGTATGTTTTTGTGTGTTTATGTGTTTGGTTTGCTGTCGTGGTAGGTCTGTGAGACGGGAATTGTAATGAGTGTGGTTTCCTTCTCCTCTTGACTGGTTACGCCTTTACTGAGATGAGAGAGCTTAGCCTCCAGTTTGGCTATATGGTTGCATCCCTCACATGTTGGAATTTGTTGGGAGGAGGAGTGGGTTGTCTGTGTACATGAGGCAGTTGTAACATTGCCTCAAGATTCCCAGATTCACAAGCTGGACTGGAGAGGAGATTGACAACTGACCTTTGGACATGCTAGAATAGTATTGGGAATTCCTTTATAATTGAAAAAAAGGATCAATGGGGAATAATGTACTCAAGGGGAGTTTGTGAGGGTGTAGTGCTTTTAATTTTTTAGTGCTGACTTAGTGATCAAATGCCAGGTAACTTAAATGCAATGTGTTACAGGTAACTTAAATGCAAAAACGACAAACAGTAACTTTCTTTCAAGTGAAACAAGGAAATAAGTACAGTAAGCAATGCAGATATCACTAGGGAGCC
Source organism: Protopterus annectens (assembly GCF_019279795.1). NCBI lineage: Eukaryota > Metazoa > Chordata > Ceratodontiformes > Protopteridae > Protopterus > Protopterus annectens. The sequence continues at coordinate 39,638,123 of NC_056749.1, forward strand.
ACAGAAGTGCTGAAAAGCCATTTTTAGGTGAAATTATCGTTTCAGGGAAATAACAAGCAAACAAACAACAAGCATACAAACAAAGCTAGATTTACCAGGCCTGGATCTAGTCTATGCTGCAGCAAACAAGGTGTACAATTTCAGTAAGAAACAGTTCAAATATGCAGACACTATAAGCCTTTAACCAGAAAATCCCAGCTAAGAAGGGCAGAGTCCAACCTCTCCTCCAACAAGAGTGCAGACCACGAACCTTCTTAATGTAAAATAACTGGCCTGAAGCCAAAGTGCTTAAACCAGAACTAATACACTTTTAGAATAACAGACACTGAGCCGTCAATCAGCAGTTCCCAACAAGCTACCTGTTCTGCCACTACAGTGCAGACCACAAACCTTCTTAATGTAAAACAACTGGTCTGAAGTCCAAGTGCTTAAACTAAAAGGCTTAGAATGAGTTACACCAAGCAGTAATAAATACAATTGAGTACTTTTAAGATGACGCAAAAGCAGAATAAAGTAGGAAGAAACACAAATACAGTAAAAGCAGATATATATTTTTTTTAAGTGGAAAGAGAGAAAGGAAAGAGAGAAAGGAGTAGCAGAAACTAAGCTGATTGGCCTTCTCAAATGTTCTCCCTGTACTGGGTAGAATGAGGTAATGACACTAGACTGGGAGGAGGGTCCCAGATCAAATTTACACTAGGGGTAGGCAACTGCAAAGCTACCAACTATAAAAACAATATATCAACAGGAAGGGAGGGTGAGAAACAAACTGCAGAAATGTTTCTCTCAGCTGAAAAGCAGCAGTGAGCCTTTAAATGAAAGTTTTAAACAGCTAAAGGAGCCTCTAGAAAAAAGAGTTTAACTGCAACAAGTTATTAGAAACAAACAACCCAACAGATGCTTAATAAAAGTGGACAATTTCCAGTTAATACCTCACACACAGTGAAGCTAGCTAGAAAAATACACAGTACACAAAGTGCTATAAATAACAAATAAATAAACAAAATAAACAAAAAACAGGATACTTAATGTTATATATTATAGCTCAAGGTTTCCTCAGTGTCCTTCCTTCGATCAAGCTCAGTGTGAAATGGCAGAACACTCACAAATGAACTTCTTAGGTAACAGAAAGTTGAAACCTGAGACAGTTTTTCAGAAAGAAATCTCAAAAGAACCAATGAGGTGCTTAGTCTAAGCTATAGTCCAGGTGACCTCAGCCAATGACCTCAAATAATCCTCTCTCACTGAAATGCCTGATGGCTTTGGCTAAACCAAGATGTCCCTGAATATGTGCTCAGACACAGCCTCCACAAACACTAGGCCCAAATACAAGCCTGAATATGGAAATGCTACAAATATCCCCATTACTTAGAACAAACTGCAGAAATGTTTCTCACAGCTGAAAAGCAGCAGTGAGCCTTTAAATGAAAGTTTTAAACAGCTAAAGGAGACTCTAGAAAAAAAGAGTTTAACTGCAACAAGTTATTAGAAACAAACAACCCAACAGATGCTTAATAAAAGTGGACAATTTCCAGTTAATACCTCACACACAGTGAAACTAGCTAGAAAAATACACAATACACAAAGTGCTATAAATAACAAAGAAATAAAGAACAAAATAAACAAAAAACAGGATACTTAATGTTATATATTATAGCTCTGAGTTTCCTCAGTGTCCTTCCTTCGATCAAGCTCAGTGTGAAATGGCAGAACACTCACAAATGAACTTCTTAGGTAACAGAAAGTTGAAACCTGAGACAGTTTTTAAGAAAGAAATCTCAAAAGAACCAATGAGGTGCTTAGTCTAAGCTGTAGTCCAGGTGACCTCAGTCAGCCAATGACCTCAAACAATTCTCTCTCACTGAAATGCCTGATGGCATTGGCTAAACCAAGATGTCCATGAATATGTGCTCAGACACACAGCCTCCACAAACACTAGGCCCAAATACAAGCCTGAATATGGAAATGCTACAAATATCCCCACTACTTAGAACAAACTGCAGAAATGTTTCTCACAGCTGAAAAGCAGCAGTGAGCCTTTAAATGAAAGTTTTAAACAGCTAAAGGAGCCTCTAGAAAAAAGAGTTTAACTGCAATAAGTTATTAGAAACAACCCAACAGATACTTAGTAAAAGTGGACAATTTCCATTTAATTCCTCACACACAGTGAAACTACCAACAACAATACACAGTACACAAAGTGCTATAAATAACAAAGAAATAAAGAACAAAATAAACAAAAAACAGGATACTTAATGTTATATATTATAGCTCTGAGTTTCCTCAGTGTCCTTCCTTCGATCAAGCTCAGTGTGAAATGGCAGAACACTCACAAATGAACTTCTTAGGTAACAGAAAGTTGAAACCTGAGACAGTTTTTAAGAAAGAAATCTCAAAAGAACCAATGAGGTGCTTAGTCTAAGCTGTAGTCCAGGTGACCTCAGTCAGCCAATGACCTCAAACAATTCTCTCACTGAAATGCCTGATGGCTTTGACTAAACCAAGATGTCCCTGAATATGTGCTCAGACACACAGCCTCCACAAACACTAGGCCCAAATACAAGCCTGAATATGGAAATGCTACAAATATCCCCACTACTTAGAACAAACTGCAGAAATGTTTCTCACAGCTGAAAAGCAGCAGTGAGCCTTTAAATGAAAGTTTTAAACAGCTAAAGGATCCTCTAGAAAAAAAGAGTTTAACTGCAACAAGTTATTAGAAACAAACAACCCAACAGATGCTTAATAAAAGTGGACAATTTCCAGTTAATACCTCACACACAGTGAAACTAGCTAGAAAAATACACAGTACACAAAGTGCTATAAATAACAAAGAAATAAAGAACAAAATAAACAAAAAACAGGATACTTAATGTTATATATTATAGCTCCAAGTTTCCTCAGTGTCCTTCCTTCGATCAAGCTCAGTGTGAAATGGCAGAACACTCACAAATGAACTTCTTAGGTAACAGAAAGTTGAAACCTGAGACAGGTTTTAAGAAAGAAATCTCAAAAGAACCAATGAGGTGCTTAGTCTAAGTTGTAGTCCAGGTGACCTCAGTCAGCCAATGACCTCAAACAATTCTCTCTCACTGAAATGCCTGATGGCTTTGGCTAAACCAAGATGTCCCTGAATATGTGCTCAGACACACAGCCTCCACAAACACTAGGCCCAAATACAAGCCTGAATATGGAAATGCTACAAATATCACCACTACTTAGAACAAACTGCAGAAATGTTTCTCACAGCTGAAAAGCAGCAGTGAGCCTTTAAATGAAAGTTTTAAACAGCTAAAGGAGCCTCTAGAAATAAGAGTTTAACTGCAACAAGTTATTAGAAACAAACAACCCAACAGATGCTTAATAAAAGTGGACAATTTCAAGTTAATACCTCACACAGAGTGAAACTAGCTAGAAAAATACACAGTACACAATGTGCTATAAATAACAAAGAAATAAAGAACAAAATAAACCAAAAAACAGGATACTTAATGTTATATATTATAGCTCGAGTTTCCTCAGTGTCCTTCCTTTGATCAAGCTCAGTGTGAAATGACAGAACACTCACAAATGAACTTCTTGGGTAACAGAAAGTTGAAACCTGAGACAGTTTTTAAGAAAGAAATCTCAAAAGAACCAATGAGGTGCTTAGTCTAAGCTGTAGTTCAGGTGACCTCAGTCAGCCAATGACCTCAAACAATTCTTTCTCACTGAAATGCCTGATGGCTTTGGCTAAACTAAGATGTCCCTGAATATGTGCTCAGACATACAACCTCCACAAACACTAGGCCCAAATACAAGCCTGAATGTGGAAACACTACAAATATCCCCACTACTTAGAACAAACTGCAGAAATGTTTCTCACAGCTGAAAAGCAGCAGTGAGCATTTAAATGAAAGTTTTTAACAGCTAAAGGAGCCTCTAGAAAAAGGAGTTTAACTGCAACAAGTTATTAGAAACAAACAACCCAACAGATGCTTAATAAAAGTGGAAATTTCCAGTTAATACCTCACACACCGTGGAACTAGCTAGAAAAATACACAGTACACAAAGTGCTATAAATAACAAAGAAATAAAGAACAAAATAAACAAAAAACAGGATACTTAATGTTATATATTGTAGCTCCGAGTTTCCTCAGTGTCCTTCCTTCGATCAAGCTCAGTGTGAAATGGCAGAACACTCACAAATGAACTTCTTAGGTAACAGAAAGTTGAAACTTGAGACAGTTTTTAAGAAAGAAATCTCAAAAGAGCCAATGAGGTGCTTAGTTTAAGCTGTAGTCTAGGTGACCTCAGTCAGCCAATGACTTCAAACAATTCTCTCTCACTGAAATGCCTGATGGCTTTGGCTAAACCAAGATGTCCCTGAATATGTGCTCAGACACACAGCCTCCACAAACACTAGAACCAAATACAAGCCTGAATATGGAAATGCTTAAAATATCCCCACTACCTAGAACAAACTGCAGAAATGTTTCTGTTAGAAAAATCTATACATGCTGCTTAGAAAAATATATTTACATACATGCTGCTTAGAAAAATATATTTACAATGTGTGCTGCTTAGGAAAATGTGTATTTAAACATTCAAACACATATAAGTTGTGTGATCAAATATATAGAGAAATGTGTGCTTTAGTTAGAAATAAATGTACTTAAATCCATAATAGAACAAAGTTAATGTAATGCATTTAATTCTGTCTTACTAGAATAATAGTAGAAATAAACCTGCATATTATTGCTTGAAGCACAAGCTGCAGTGTAATCAGAAATTTGACCTTGGCAGTTTGCAAACACAGTCTGGCTCATGTCTTTCAAGTAAAGATTATTTTGCAAAGTTAGAAAATAATAAATCTGTTCGCATGTGTGTCCTCTTTCCTGCCTCCACCAGGAGAGTAGCCTTGTGCACACTATCTCTGATAGTACGCAGCTGGGTACGAGAAAGACAAAGAAAGGCATTAAGAAAGACATACATCTATTGTATTCGAACTAATCAGAGAACCTTGAATTGGCTACATCCTCAGGAGGTCATCGTGACTGACCAGGTGTTTGCAAGGCTGTAATATTCTCATGGGAAAAAGACTTTCTGAAGAACAGAAATTCAGCACCTTTTACCAAGTTACTATGACGTAAAGACCCTGTCACTGACCACGTCAGTGAGGTGGGCAAAAGCTGATTGTAAATGCTATAAAATGGCAAACACTGTACGAATAAACTAGTCAAAATTCTATACAACTTTGTGTATGGTTTTTTGCCTCCTAATGTACATTAGAGAATAAGATATCTGAGTTTTCCTGCATTATTGTTTGTTATTGATTGACATTGTTTTTAAATAACTCAATGATTTTTACAGTCCGATTCTAACAAATTTATTTAACATTTTGGTCCTTTGAGCCGGAATTCCCTTGGTAAGCTGCAGGTCACAGAGTGCATAAGTGCTAATAAATCTACGCAGGAGAAGCTGCCGAAAAAAATGGTTCTTCTTAAAGTGAAAAGACCTCCGACTAAATTGTTGTATGTAAAGAGGCTGTCCACTTTCTGATCTGTGGCTGAAAAGCGGAAGACTGGGCCCCAAGAAGAAACAATAAGAGCAGGAGGCTCAGGTAAAAAAAATTTCCCTCTTTGTCTTTGTTTTAGATCAGGGACCAGGTTACACTGTGCTATTGCTAAGGTTTGTGATAGCAGGGAAAAAAAGAGTCGAAGTATTGTATCTTCAGTCATAGATCAGGGAATAACAAAGCAAAGTAAACAGTCATTCTAGACACTACTGTGGATATGGAAAAATAAAATACCACGTGGTACAAGAGAAGGGTTACGTAACAGTCTTTTTAAGACATGGAAAATCAGTGCACTAAGAGATCACGAGATCCGCCCCTAACGGATAATGTAAAGCATATGCAATTACAGTAAGCAAATAATGTAAAATATTTTGCAAAATGTGTTAACAACTATAAATTTAATAGTAAACTAGATAAACTTTCACTAGTTAAACTCCTTAAACAAGCTTTAATCTAATGCAGGGCGTCAGGCAAAAAAAAAACAGAAGCTTAAAAAATTCTAAAACATTTTTAGACAACAGAGTAAAAGGTCTAACAGACAAAATCTCTAAAAAATAAAAACTTAGAGCAGACTGGACTTGCATTAATTAATGCATACAGCAGGAAAATAAGACAGTAGATGGATATTATGCTAGATTATTAAAATGCTTAAAATAACAATTAAAAAAAAATATATATATACATTTTTAAAAGGTTGCATTGCCTCTGTTAGTAGTTTTATTACAAGGCATATGATAAATCACTAAACAAGCAGGCTGCAAGCCTTACTTGAGTATGCTAGACGTACTGAAAGACACCTTAATAGTAAAAAAAAAAAAAAAGGCACAAGTCTTCACTGTTGAAGACGAAGCTGAAGTATTTGTATTACAGTCAGGTAAAAAGGGCATCTAGCTAGGGACTATAAACAAAATAAGAAAGCAATAACAGAAGATAAAGGAGATGTAGACTGACTATATAATAGTAATAATAACCAAAAATCATCAGAAAAGGTTAATAAACAAAAAGAAAATGTAAATGTAGTAAAGGGAATAGAGGAAGTACAAACAGATGTAAAGAATAAAAATGAAAATAAAATTTTAGATTTAGCATTGTTGAGCCTGGAGCTCTACCTAGCAAATACAAAACCAGAAGTAACACTTCTGGTGGAGAAAAAAAAAGTCAAATTCCTGTGTGACTCAGGAGCGTCACGGACTTTGATACACCCCTCCAAGTTACCAAAACATTCTAAATCACCTAATTATATATTAGTAAAAGCAGCAAATAGACAGCTATACAAAAAACCACTTTCCCATAATATAGCAATAACTGACCCTGTTTCAGGTATGACTCAAAAAAGTAAAATTGTAGTTTCTGCAAAAATATCCAGTAAACTTACTGGAAAAAGACCTTGTGCAAATATTTGGCATAGCAGTAGTTCCTACCATGCAGGGTATGAAAGCACAAAGACAAATAAATGCTCTTGTGGTGTAATCAGAGGGTGAAGCCTATTATTGGTACAGCCAGGACCTAGTTATAATTGGTCCAGGGGCAGTAACCAAAAAACTAATAAACGTAGCCATCAGTAAGGTACCCTCCCTTGACACTGATCAGCAGCACTTGTTACATTGTACTCCATACTACTGTAGCACACCAGGACCTAATAAAAAAATATAAGTAAAAATCCTGCTGACAAATTAATATTACAAACTTTATGCTGAGATACTGAAAAAAACAGTGTAGTAAGCTGTTCATTACCTCAGGAGTTCATGAGATTGTATAAGTCCAATAGACTGCCACATGTCAACTTGACAAAAAACAAAAGTTTTAAATGGGCAGACTTAAAAAAAAAAGGTAACAAAATGGAAAAACAGACTGATTTAAAAATGTCAGGACAAGGAATATAAAAACAAAACTGAATTGGTTGACACAGACACATACAGCTGTACACTTGCAATCTAGTAAGGACAGCTGATTAGCATTTTTATTAAAAGAAAAAAAAAAGGCCTTGTGTAAAATTCCAACAACTCTGTGGTCAACAGGCAAGTTAAGTGTAGGGCTTATTCAAGCAGCAGGACCAGTTACAATTACCCCAAAGTCAGCTTTTAGACCACAGAAAAAAACAATACATTTTGGAAAAAAATGCAAAAGTAAAAATTAAGCCTATAATAAGCAGCATTACTCAAAAAAGGAGTACTGGTAGAATCTCCTGATTCACCATGTGATACACCCCTATTTCCTGTTAAAAAAAGGCAAACGGAAAATGGCAGATGGTACAAAATTTATAAGCTGTAAATAATGCAGTAATACCTAAAGCACCTACGGTGCCAGACCCACATACCTTGTTAAATAATTTAAAGCCACAACAAAAGTATTTTACTGTGGTAAATATAAGCAATGCTTTCTTTTCAATACCTATACATCCTGATAGTCAATATTGGTTTGCATTTACATTTCAGGGTAAAAGGTATACATATACACGACTACCACAAAAATATTGTAAAAGCCCAATAATATTTGCACAAAAAAATGGCTAGCAACCTGGCAGGGTCTACCCCACCAAAAAGTAGTCAAATTTTACTTTATGTAAATGACATCTTGCTAGCAGCACCCAGCAGCAGTGCAGGGTAAATACAGTAGCATTGTTAAAATTTTTAGTAATACAAGAACACAAAGTAAACAAGAGTAAGTTACAAACTTTAAAAAAAAAACACAGGTTAGATACCTAAAATATGTGATATTCAGTAAAGGTAAAATACTAAATAGTGGAAAAAGAAAAAAAAAAAAAAAAAAAAAACAGCAATTTTGCAAGCACCCAAACCAACAACTAAAAAAAAAATGTCTTTCCTAGGTACAACTAATTTTTGTTAAAACTGGGTACCAAATTATTTTACAATAAAAAACAAAAGCAGAAATGGCTTTCTGCAGGTTAAAGCAGTTAATAGCTTCTTCATTAGTTTTAAGACTTCCAAGTTATCACAAACGTTTTTTTTTAGACCATAAATTGTAAGCAATGGTACATGACATCAGTATTAAAGCAACAACATAGAAATAAGCAATGCCCCATAGCTTACTATTCATCACAGTTAGACCCAGTGGTGCAATCTTTGCCTCACTGTGTACAAACAGTAGTTGCAGCAGCAATGACAGTACAGGCTCCAGCCTCAATGGTGTTATTCCACCCTCTCACATTAAAAATGCCTCATGCAGTTGCAATAATTCTGCCACAAAAAAAAGTTGCATACCTTTCTCCTGCTAGACATCTTTCATGTATAACCATACTGCTGAGTCAACCTCATATAAACAGTTAGCTTTACCTAGACAAAATCTTACAAATATGCCCTTAAATAATGCTGAGGTGACATATTACGTAAATGGCTCATGCAGAAGGGGTCCTACAGAAAAAAATCTGGTGGGGTATGCAGTAGTTACAGACACTAAAAATTTAAAAGCACAAACTTTGCCACACAACTTGTATGCTCAAGCAGCAAAACTGGTAATTTTGACAAAAGCATGTATTTTAGTAAAAGGCAAAAAAAGTAAACATATATACTGATAATCAGTATGCTTTTTCTACAGTGCATGTGTTTGCACAATAATAAAAAAAATAGAGGGATGATTACATCCAGTAAAAAACCTATTAATCATGCGCAATTTATTTTAAAGCTATTAAAATCTATTCAGTTGCCTACCAAAGTAGCTATTTGTAAATGTGTAGCTCATACAAAACAACAGAATAAAATTTCAAAAGGTAATGCACGAGCTGATGCAGCTGCAAAGCAAGCAGCCTCAAACTCAAAAACTTTATTTTTTTTAATAAAAAATTACAGCCCTTTAAAATTTTAAATTTAAACATGTTAAAAACAATGCAAATGCTTACTACAACAGCAAAAAAACAAAACTGGGTAAAACAAGGTGCAATTTTTAAAAATAGACTGTACATTTCCAAAGGAAAAAAACAATATTACCGTCTAATTTATTTAAAAATGCAGCTTTGTTGAGCCATGGGCAGAGCCATGTCTCAACAGGGGGGATGGTACAGTTAGTAAATAAAATATTCCAAACATATGGATACATAAATTATACAATAAAATTTTGTGCAGCTTGTCATACTTGTAACAAGCACCATGCACAAGGAGCATTTAAAAACAAGCAAGGGAGTTTCCCTACACCACCATATCCATTCCATACTATTTGTATGGACTTCATAGAGTTAAATAAATGTAAAGAAAAAAAATACTGTTTAGTGATCATAGATATGTTTTCAAAATGGGTAAAAGCTTTTCCTTAAGGAATCACTGTGCTTACCACCCACAGTCAGCAGGACTGGTGGAGAGGTATAATGGGATTTTAAAAAAAACAAGTTAAGAAAGTTGATGAGTAAGACTCAGAAGAATTGGATTTGCTGTTTACCTCTAGCATTGCTGAGCATGAAAACAGTAACAAATGTGAAGGGTTTAATCCCCTTTAAAGTAGTATTTGGAAGGGCATATTATGTGCCTCAGTAAAAAGCTCTCATGCCTGCAGGGCTAAAGGCTGACAGTTCACTAGCTAATTAAATAAAAAAACTGTTATAAATAAATCTGTTTTGCAGTTTAACTCTTTTTCAGACAAAAAAACTTTCAGCTGAATAAAAACTTTGTGACTGATACACAAGGGCAAAATGGCCAAGAGTAAAAAAGACAAAAAAACAAAGCAACCCAAGAACTATTACATAATTATTTTAACTATGTATTTGTTAACTATAAGTGTGACAATTTTTCTCTTATTGTGGTTTTTCCCTGCACTCAACCACACAAGTGAAAGTGAAAAGACGTAATAAACTGTTTATAGACTGGCATCCAAACTTTAACACGTACCTGGCCATAAAGCAAGTGTATACAAAAACTATGCACATTTCAAATTGCTGAGTTTGTACAGCTATACCAACAACATATAATAGACTTTAAGGTCCTCTGTCCCTCTGGGGATAAAATAAGACTTTAAAAAGTTTTTTTTATACAGAAACTGTGAAATCACAGGACAAAATTGCTTTATTTTTACCTGTTCACACAAAAAGGAGTTGTATGTCTCTACAAAAGTAATACCCTCCAGGTGGGCTGGAGTAATGGTAATATAACAATGTCTTATAAATGTTACATTAAAGTCAAAAGTGGGGGTACTGTTTGTAATACCAACCATGATTCATATCTGAATTCAATAAAAACTACATTAAATGCAGTATGTAATAATCCAGTCTTAACTAAGCAATTGTCTATTAAAAATAAAAAATGTTTCATGCAGGGATAACACGTATCAGTACCAAAGTAATGATTTTATTTGTGGAAAAAAGGCATATAAATGGTTACCTGAAAATTAGTCCGGCAGTTGTTTTTTGGGTTATCTGGTTTCAGCAATAAGACATACTGCAAAATTACCTTTGGGTAAAATACGAAACGTAAAAAAAACAGCTCGAGAATCTAAAGGTCCAGTGAGAAAAAAAACCTGTAAATCCAGTTGGTAAAATCAAAGCTGGTTGAAAAGGCCATAATTCAGTAAAAGACAAAAGTAAATTGACTCATATAAACTTGGGCAACAGTGTTATATCCAGGGCAAGAATGCCACCAGCCTATGGAGCAGTCAAATCGATCTGGGAGCTGAAAAAGCTGTCAAAAAAGTCATAAGCAATGCAACTTTTTCCACCCTAAAATTGGTGACTAATAAACTGAATGCAATAAAAACTGTTGTGCTACAAAATCAAATGGCTCTTTACTTCACCCTAGCGGCAAGAGGTGGTACACAAAAAAAAATGCTGTGCGTACATTCCAGACAACCAACATAAAATCAATGACCACCTAAAGGTAATTCAGCAAGTATCAGCAATGACTAAACCAGGCCCAAACCCACTGACGGACTTTTTCCAGAATCTGTTTGGGGGGGGTGGGGTTCCATCCTATTAAACATTTAATTGCTATTTGTGTGGGTATACTCCTAATAGGAACATGTGTTTACTGTAAAATTCCCTGCATGAAAAGATTAATCAAAAATTTATTAATATATCTGCTACTAAAACTTTTTACCAAAGTGTTGAAATTAAAAGATTAATTTCAAATGATGCTTTTTCTAAAATATAAAACCAATGACTTACTTAGCTGAAAGCCCTTGAAAGGGAAAGGCTGAAGAATAAAATAATATTGTTTATGTTTTAAACAGAATAAAATGCATTAACAGGAGGGAGAATGTTAGAAAAATCTATACATGCTGCTTAGAAAAATATATTTACATACATGCTGCTTAGAAAAATATATTTACAATGTGTGCTGCTTAGGAAAATGTGTATTTAAACATTCAAACACATATAAGTTGTGTGATCAAATATATAGAGAAATGTGTGCTTTAGTTAGAAATAAATGTACTTAAATCCATAATAGAACAAAGTTAATGTAATGCATTTAATTCTGTCTTACTAGAATAATAGTAGAAATAAACCTGCATATTATTGCTTGAAGCACAAGCTGCAGTGTAATCAGAAATTTGACCTTGGCAGTTTGCAAACACAGTCTGGCTCATGTCTTTCAAGTAAAGATTATTTTGCAAAGTTAGAAAATAATAAATCTGTTCGCATGTGTGTCCTCTTTCCTGCCTCCACCAGGAGAGTAGTTGTGCACACTATCTCTGATAGTGCAGCTGGGTACGAGGAAGACAAAGAAAGGCATTAAGAAAGACATACATCTATTGTATTCGAACTAATCAGAGAACCTTGAATTGGCTACATCCTCAGGAGGTCATCGTGACTGACCAGGTGTTTGCAAGGCTGTAATATTCTCATGGGAAAAGACTTTTGAAAAACACAAATTCAGCACTTTTACTAAGTTACTATGATGTAAAGACCCTGTCACTGACCACGTCAGTGAGGTGGGCAAAAGCTGATTGTAAATGCTATAAAATGGCAAACACTGTACGAATAAACTAGTCAAAATTCTATACAACTTTGTGTATGGTTTTTTGCCTCCTAATGTACATTAGAGAATAAGATATCTGAGTTTTCCTGCATTATTGTTTGTTATTGATTGACATTGTTTTTAAATAACTCAATGATTTTTACAGTCCGATTCTAACAAATTTATTTAACAGTTTCTCACAGCTGAAAAGCAGCAGTGAGCCTTTAAATGAAAGCTTTAAACAGCTAAATGAGCCTCTAGAAAAAGGAGTTTAACTTCAACAAGTTATTAGAAACAAACAACCCAACAGATGCTTAATGAAAATGGACAATTTCCAGTTAATACATCACACACAGTGAAACTAGCTAGAAAAATACACAGTACACAAAGTGCTATAAATAACAAAGAAATAAAGAACAAAATAAACAAAAAACAGGATACTTAATGTTATATATTATAGCTCCGAGTTTCCTCAGTGTCCTTTCTTCGATCAAGCTCAGTGTGAAATGGCAGAACACTCACAAATGAACTTCTTAGGTAACAGAAAGTTGAAACCTGAGACAGTTTTTAAGAAAGAAATCTCAAAAGAACCAATGAGGTGCTTAGTTTAAGCTGTAGTGCAGGTGACCTCAGTCAGCCAATGACCTCAAACAATTCTTTCTCACTGAAATGCCTGATGGCTTTGGCTAAACCAAGATTTCCCTGAATATGTGCTCAGACACACAGCCTCCACAAACACTAGGCCCAAATACAAGCCTGAATATGGAAATGCTACAAATATCCCCACTACTTAGAACAACCTGAAGAAATGTTTCTCACAGCTGAAAAGCAGCAGTGAGCCTTTAAATGAAAGTTTTAAACAGCTAAAGGAGCCTCTGGAAAAAAGTGTTTAACTGCAACAAGTTATTAGAAACAAACAACTCAACAGATGCTTAATAAAAGTGGACAATTTCCAGTTAATACCTCACACACAGTGAATCTAGCTAGAAAAATACACAGTACTCAAAGTGCTATAAATAACAAAGAAATAAAGAACAAAATAAACAAAAAACAGGATACTTAATGTTATATATTATAGCTCCAAGTTTCCTCAGTGTCCTTCCTTCAATCAAGCTCAGTGTGAAATGGCAGAACACTCACAAATGAACTTCTTAGGTAACAGAAAGTTGAAACCTGAGACAGTTTTTAAGAAAGAAATCTCAAAAGAACCAATGAGGTGCTTAGTCTAAGCTGTAGTCCAGGTGACCTCAGTAAGCCAATGACCTCAAACAATTCTCTCTCACTGAAATGCCTGATGGCTTTGGATAAACCAAGATGTCCCTGAATATGTGCTCAGACACACAGTCTCCACAAACACTAGGCCCAAATACAAGCCTGAATATGGAAATGCTACAAATATCCCCACTACTTAGAACAAACTGCAGAAATGTTTCTCACAGCTGAAAAGCAGCAGTGAGCCTTTAAATGAAAGTTTTAAACAGCTAAAGGAGCCTCTAGAAAAAAGAGTTTAACTGCAACAAGTTATTAGAAACAACCCAACAGATGCTTAATAAAAGTGGACAATTTCCAGTTAATACCTCACACACAGTTGGTTCTGTATATTTTGTGCCATGGTGCTGTAGCTCAGTGCATATCTGAGTGTTGCCATGGAGATTCTTGACATAGCTAAAGGATGCCTTGTGGTTGTCTTTGGAATCAGTGGCAATTTTTTTTCAAAATTCGCTTTGGAGGATTTTATGAGGGTTCTTAACTTTTTACTGAGGCTCGTCAGGGAGGTCCTCCATTCGTGGATTTTTACTCTCTTTTGCAACAGTTTCTTCCTTCTGTTGTAGAGTTTGTTAATGGCAGGGGACAACCAGATTTGCTTCCTTTTTTTGGAGGATAGTGTCTTGGTTTTGTTAGGGATAGCACAATCCATGCACTCATGCAGGTGTTTGTAGAGTGCTTTTGTATAGGATTCAGCAGTCATGACTGTATTATCCATCTGCAGGGGAATCGCAAAGTGAAGTTCGCTTTGGAGAAATAGCCAACATGCAAATATGCTCACCTCAGATATTAGTGTATTCTATTTACTTAAAGTGCTTTCCGAAGTGAATTTTCATACCAGCATCCTCATGTGATTGCTGATGTTATAATACACTTTACCACCATGCAGATGTGCACAGGTTACAGCTTCATACCCCTGAAGTACACTGCGCAGGCTGATAACAGCATCCTTATTTGATGGCTGATTTTATAACACACTTTACCATCATGCACATGTGCACAAGTTATATCTTTATCCCATTGCAGTACACTGGGCAGGTTAATGATTGGAGAGCTGCAGTATTAATTAGTATTAGTGTATTGTGTCCGGAGCTTAATCACTGTTATTTTGATGATGAAAAGTCAATAAAAATGCTGAATTTCAAATATTTAAATCTCAGTTCTGGCAATGTTATACATCCCTCTAAATCAATAGTTTGGCTAATTTAAATATCTTGTAAAAATGACCACTGCCCATGCTTGCGATACTGCAAACAAATAATTTAATAAGGTAAGTGCTTTTACTCACTATTTCACATGAACTTCAGGCCAGCATTTTTTAAGAAGGATGTTTCTTATATTTCTAAGTAATCAATTGTACAAAGCCATGTTAGAATAATGTAAGATATGTTTAGTGTTCATTTACAAATTTGTGGGAAAGAAGTTGAAATATAGCATTTTTTGGAGATATTTTACATTGTACACCAGCAGTGCTGTAGTCATGTGACATGCACACTTAATAAGCACAGAAGTGAACTTTTTATTTTCCCATAAATTCTAACTACTTGTAGTACAATACTGAGTTAGTTGGTGTTAGCTACATTGTCTTCACTCTGTTCAGGAGAAATTGTTAGTTGTCACCAAAAAGCACTCTCCTTTAAAATAAAACTGAAATCAGAGATCCCTTCCACCGAACGTACTTTCAGAAATTTCTTTAAGACAAACCGTACTCCTAAGTGATACATTGGCAAGCTTCAAATTCCCACCAAACCCAGTTAACTCCACAGAATAAGCAGAAACGTACAGCACCACAGTATACCAACATGTAAACAGATGCATTGCTGCAGATGTACTCCGTAGGAACAAGTGCAGGGCAAACCCCAGAAAGAAACCCACATGATGGAACTAGAATATCAACAATTATTCCTTTATAATAAAAGGAAAAGAATTTTGACCTAAAGTAAGAGGAGTAATTCCCAGAATGTTAGCGCACTGTCACTGAAATAAACAAACAACTCAGGAGCTTAATAAAGCAAAGCCAAGTCTGAGGTTAAAATAGCTAACCAACTCAAACACAATCTCAAGGCCTTTTTAGTTATGTTTATAATCTCAGAAGCTCAACATAGTAATTATAGATACTCTACTGTCCAATAAATTTAGCTCTAACTTTACCCCTCTCTCACCTCTCTCACCTCAACATATACCCGAAACTGGCTTACCTCCAGCTATGACACAAGACTAAGTCCTAAAAGTGCTATCAAAAGCTAAAAATACTGCATCAATGGGTCCTGACAATATCCCTGGATGCATTTAAATAGCATGAAGCACAATTTAGCCGCACCCCTAACAAAACTGTTCAGTTTTAGCCTCCATAAGGGTTTTGTACCAAGTGAATAGAGAACAGCTACAGTCACTGCCCTACTTAAGGGAGGACCTTCCACTGACCCAGGCAATTACAGACCCATAAGTCTGGCCAGCATCATATGCAAAGCCATGGAAAGATGTATCATGGAATTAATCAATCAGGGCATAGAGAGCCTCCAAACACTGGACACATCTCAGTTTGGATTCATTAAGGGCAGATCATGTATTTTGAAAAGTTCAACAAAGCAATGGATGAAGGCAAAATGGTACACACCACAAACCTAAGATTTTGACACAATTCCCCTTTCAGATATTGTAGAAAAAACAAATGAACTGTGAATGAAGCCCTATGTTACCTGCCTGAATTAACAACTATCTCACAGATAGGACTCAGATAATCAAAAAAGGCTAAGTAACCTCCACAGAGAGACCAGTCAACAATGGAATCCAGGCCAATAGCCTAGTACCTACCTATGAACCTATATGATTGGATGGGAAATAGGAAATTCACCCCAGGGATCACTTCTATGGCTCTGCTCGACAGGGGCACAGGAAAACATTTTTCTTGGGTGGGGAAAGCCAGGGTACATTTTTGGCTAGGCTTATATAGACCCTAGGGTCAATAGTTTAGTACCTACTTATGAACCAATGAACCATGGCTCTGTACTGGGACCTCCCCTTTTTGGATCTACTCTTATGAAGTAAATGCCAACATCTAAGGGCTCTGGCTGAGTAAGTTTGCAGATGACTACAAGCTAGGAGCAGTCATTGAATGCCCAAATGGCTTAGGCATCATGTAGGAAGGTTTGTGTCAAATAAGTAACTGATGTCAAAATCATGGTCTGAAATTAAATGCTAAAAAGTATCACTGTATCCTTAGGTTCATAGGTTCATAGGTTTATACTAGGCTATCTGCCCTAAAGCATTTATAAGCCTAGCCCAAATTTTTGTGGCTTACGCCACCCCTTATATGAAAAAATACTGTGCCCATTAGTTTGTTGTGCCTCTGTCCAGCAGTGACACAGAGATGATTCCCGGGATAAACCTACGATCTCCCATCCACAGGTCAAGATTTCTCTTGAACAGAGCCAGCGAGGTGCTCTGCCTCACATGGACCGGGATTTTATTCCACAGCATAGGGAGTCTCTGAGTGATAAATCTATCCCTCCAGCATGCCCTATTTATATCCGTGCTAAGGTTTAAGTCACTTGCTCTAGTGGTTTTGGTGGATTTCGATTTTTGAGGTGGAGCATATCCATTAATTCCGGGTTGGACATGGCCTTGTATGTCAGGCACATGTCACCTCTGAGCAGATGGTATGCAACTGAATAGAGCTGGAGTTTCTTCAGTCTGGCAGCATATGACAGATTTTGGAGTCCCTTTATCCTTTTGGTGAGGAACTTTTGGGGTCTCTCCAATTGCTGCAGATGTTGGGTGAGATACATCCCGAATGGGGCATTGTACTCGATCATTGGTCTGATAAGTGAAGAGTACAGGGGAACAATGACCTCACTAGATCTGGATGTGAATCCCTTCATGATCAGGTGGGCAATGTAGAAGGTCTTTCTAACCATTTTAGCAACGTGAGTGTCAAAAGAAGGGCCACTGTCAACCTGGGTCCGCAGGTCCCTGATAACCTCTTCTGTGCTTAGTGGATTGCCACCTATATGGTAGCTTGGGGTTACCTTGTTTTTCCCGAAGGGTATGACTATACATTTTTTGGCGTTTAACTTTAGGCCATGGCTCTGGCACCAGCTATCTGTTTCCGTGAGTCCCTTCTGAA
This sequence comes from Protopterus annectens, assembly GCF_019279795.1. Classification (NCBI taxonomy): domain Eukaryota; kingdom Metazoa; phylum Chordata; order Ceratodontiformes; family Protopteridae; genus Protopterus; species Protopterus annectens. The sequence continues at coordinate 39,655,968 of NC_056749.1, forward strand.
GGATATCCGTGTCTGATGCACTTTCCACTATGGCACCCAGTTTGCAGTCGTCTGCAAACTTTGTCAGCCAAAGTCCTCCCATGTTGGCCTGTACTTCTGAGAAGTAGATGCCGAACAATAGGGGGCCAAGGACCGAGCCCTGTGGGACACCACTTGTGACCGGCTTGGAGTCTGACATAGCGCCAGCAACTCTAACCCTGTGGGTTCTGTCCTTAAGCCAGTTTGCAACCCATCTTGTGACATATGGGTTTACATTTAAGCTGGTAAGTTTTTCTACAATACCCGAGTGGGGTATTGTGTTGAAAGCCTTTGCAAGGCCTTTCCCTCATCAATGGCCTTGGTGACTGTTTCGAAGAAGTCGACCAAGTTCAAAAGGCATGATCTTCCCTTGACGAAGCCAAACTGGGTCAGGTCTAATGTCTGCAAGTCCCCTATATCTTTGTTTATGAGCTCCATTATGATCCTCTCCATAGCTTTGCAGACTAGACTTGTTAAGCTTATGGGGCGGTAATTACCAGGGTCCGTAGAGGCATCGCCTTTGGGAGTGGGACCACAGTTGCCGACGCCACCCTTGGGCACGTATCCTGTGGTAAGGCTGAGATTAAACAGCTGCCTTATGTGCGGGTTTAATTCCTCATTTAGCTCGTGTAGCACACAGCCGGGGACACCATCCGTCCCATTGATGCTGTGTTTTTAGCTTTAGAGAGAGCAGCTTTCACCTGCGCATTTGAGATGTCTGGGAGGCTACACTCTGCTGGGATAGTTATCTCTCCTTTAGGGGAGAGGGTGAAGTTTGCACTGAACCTGTCTGCCAGTATGTTGGCAATGTCTGTGGGTTCAGTGATTTTTGTATCATTTTGGATTAATTCTGAGCATATCTGGGAGTTTCCACCCAGGTTCCTAACATAGCTGAAAAAGGCCTTATGATTGTCCTTGAATCCATGGCAATTTTTCTCTCAAAATTGGCCTTAGTTGATTTTATGAGTGCTCAGATTTTTTACTAATAATGATCAGGGTGACTTCCTTTATGGATTTTTTCTATCATGTAATAGCTTTCTCCTCTTATTGTAAAGTTTGTTAATGGCTGGGGTCCACCAGACTGGACGCTTGCCCTTTGTGGAAAGAGTCTTGGTTTTATTTGGGATTGCCTGATCCATGCAGTCCTGGAGGTGTTCATAGAAGTCATTTGTAAGGGTTTCAAGAGCTTGGGTTGTGGTTTCCACTGGCTCAGGGGCCTTGAAGGATACCACACCAGTCTTGAGTAGTGTGAAGTTTGCTTTAGAGAAGTTGTTCACTGTGGTCTTCTTTGTTTGGGGTGGGGGCCGCATCTGGATTTCCACTGAGATTAGTTTATGATCAGATCTCACCAATGAGGCATATACTCCGTGTGGAGCATTTTGTCCCCATGTTTGTGATAATGAGATCTAGTATATTTTCTCCTCTCGTGGGAACAGTGACTAGCTGTTCCATGGCATTTGAATTTATGAACTCCAGGAACCGTTGGGCTAGAAAGTTAGGGCTTGAGTAATGTTCCCAGTCTATATTCGGGTAGTTGAAGTCACCCAATATGATGGTGTTTGGAGATACATTTATACCCTCCAGTGTCTTCAGGAAGGCTGTGTGGGGTTCCTGAGTTTGAGAGGGTGGCCTGTAGCATGCTACAATTTGTAGAGCAGTTTTGCCTATGGTTAGTTGCACCTGGATGGTTTCCGAAGCTTCTGGGAAGTCATCTACCCCAGAGAGCTACCACACTGATAATATGCTCCTAACAGTTGAGCCAGATGTTCGTGATTTGGGAACTTCTGAGGACAGTGATCTAACTTTTGACTAATGTGTTTGTTGCTGTAAAAAAAGTCCTTCTATATTGCACAGCTTATAAACAAAGGGATTGTGTCTAGATGATGTTATTGTTCCCCTCTACTCATTCATTGTTAGGTCATTCATTGAATACGATGCCCCCTTTGGTATATATCTGTCCAGATATATGCAATAACTGAAACGCACACAGAAATACTTTATTAAAAGGATACAAGACCTAAATACCTTGTACTACATGGACCAACTCAAAGCCTTGTCACTATACTTGGCATCCTACAGATATGAGGTGACTTGTGTCTGACATACAAGGTATCTTCTGATCCATTCATACTGATGGAATTAATGCACAGCAGGAAGTGAAATGGCATCAGAAATACTCAGGTTAGATATCTAAACCTCTTCTGCCACATTAACAGAATGGTTTGGAGGGACAGTTATATTTCACAGAGGATATTGCTGCTATGGAACAGACTCCTCATCCACATAAAACGAAGATTATCCTTGCCCATTTAAGTGTAACTAAGATCTATGGATAGAAAACAGAAAATTTACCCCAAGACCACCCCTGTACTACTAATGGACAGATGCAGCTCACCCATGCCTTATCCCATGCATGGGTCCCCTCAGATTATCCATGGTATGATCCCAGTTATTCTCAATAGGAGTAATATATATTTATTGACCATAGGAATAGGAAAGGTTATTTCGAGCACAAAACAAGAAACTGGCTAGGTTTAAAATGGCCCACAAGGGCAGCTAGCCTAGTACATAACTATGAACCCATGACTATATGAGAAGTCTTTTGATAGTGGAGGCAGGTAGGTATTGGCTGGGAACACAATTTATTGGCGTATTGAGCAGGTTCAGAGAATGGGGAGTGTAGGGGTTTGTGTTTTAATAGAGACGCTACAGCACTGATGAAATATGAGTTGAATTGTTAAGCAAGGCTTTCAGAGTGATTACTTAACGAGGGAGTTGGGTGACTAGAGTGACCCTTAAAGAGGGAGTTGGGTGAGTAGATTGACTTGGGCAAAGAAGTTGACTGACTGAAGGCCAGAATAGTTTAAGATTGAATTTGGTAGACATTTGTAGTTTTGTGTAATGCATTTTTTTGTCTAATTTTATTTTGCATTTAGCTGACTTTCTTAACTGTTTATATTTCTGCAGGTTAGCCTTCAGATTTGTTTTTTTTTTCAGTAGTACCAAGCTGTGTCCCTTTGGTTCATTAATAGTTTAGTTTTACTCTATACTAATGGAATCAGATTAGATGTTGATCTTTTCATTTTGATAGCGTCCAGTTCATTTATAATATTTCAAAAGTGGAATTGAACATGTATATTGTTGTATCTAGTTGGAGGGTACGTAAAGAACTCCAGCTGACATATTTTAGGTTTGAGATTAGTGTATCTGTTTGGAAGTTTGTGTACAAGATATTATCAATAGAACGTGTGGACACCAATATGCTTTCCAATAGCAAAGTTGGGAAGCAGTCAGTTAAGGTGTCAGGGAGTGAACCTGTGGAAATAATATTTCTTCAGATGTTAGTCAGAATCCAGTCTAAAGCAAATGTTCTTTTCCTGATTTTTTTACATCTAGCTGGTGTGGAGATTAATTGATACAAGCCATGGTGGTTAATGGCATTGTGCATGGATTTGTTTGTTATGGTTTGTCAGTCAATGCCGAAATCACCTAATATTAAGTTTTCTGAAGGATGGCATTTGAGAGCCTGGAAAACAGTTCCTAAGTTTTATCAGCATTATTACCTGAGGGTATGTAAACTCCTACTTTGTATATTGTTCTACATTTATTGATTTTCATTAAAGATATGAGGATTTCAGCATTTTTTTATTTAGGGTGCTAATAGGATGGAGACATAAGTTAATAGCATTTTTGTACAATTTTGCCACTCTGCTTGCTTTACCCTTTTTCAGTCTGACTGGCTAACACCGCATCCAGGTAGGAGCTTTTTCTTGTGTTTTATATCTTATTAAGTCAGATTTCTGTAACTGTAATGATATCTGGAAATGAATGGGTCATCCATGAGTGGACTTCAGCTAGCTTATTTCAAATGCTTCTTAAGTTATCAAGAGAAGGTCAGGGACGTTGGGCATGGAGTGGTGTCAGGAGTGACAGCACTGAATGGATGCCGCAGAGGGCCTGGATTTGGATGGACATCTCTGCAAAGGTTGAGAACTAGAGGGAGGCACAGGTGGATATAGGGTGGCTTTTGTTTAAATTCCAATTCATGAGAAAGTGTGTTAGGGAGATGGTCAAGTGAATATTGAACATGTTTTATCTTGAAGAGGTGAATAATAGCATGAGGGCATATGTTGGCAGTTATGCAGAAGTGACAGGAAGAAGTATTTGATGAGATTCTATGTGAGATAGGGGATGGCAGATTATGACATAGGGTATGACTGTGGAAATACGTAAGCAGGAAGTCACAGAGCTGGTACTGATACTAATTGTGTTAATAACATGGTGAGTAGTGGATAGAAACTGTGTGGCAAGTTAGGGTTTAGGGGTGTATGTGGTAGTAGGAGAACTATGTATGAAATGGGTAAAAGTGGAAGTGGTGACGTTTGTAGGATGTGAAGAGTGAGATAAGAGCACTACTCGGTTACCTGTAGAAGGAGATCTGTGTGATGAAAGTCTAGCATGCCTTAATGGAGGAATCGCTATTGTAAAGAGGGTGGAGAAAGGTCATTATACAGGTGATGATATGTGGTAAGGCTGCGGAATAAAGTGGGAACACCTTCAGGACACAGCTCACAAGACAGTGAAAAGAAATCAGTGCTTATATGCATAATATACAGAGCTTTGCAAACAAAAGAAATTACTTCTGTTATGCTTTTATTGCTAATTTCGTTTATAAAACGAGTGAAGGTCTAACATATGTTTTGAAAGGACCAGGGTAGTCCTCTTCCATAAGACTCCAGTTGAAGGAGTAACACTCTGTAAAACACCATGACTCTATAAGTGAGTTTTACTCAGTCAGCTACAGTTTACTGCAAACAACATGAGTGCAGGGATGCTTGTCTGCAGGAGGAGAACAAACTAAATCTGTCTGAGAGGAAGCAGACAAAGTATTTTAAATTGAGGTTGTTTATTTCCCATTTACAATGCAGCCATAACACTGTCACTTTTGTTTTCCAAGAAACTGGTTGAAATCATGTGTTTGATCATAATAGATTAGTTACACCCATATGCATACAACCCAGCCATTCCCAGGCAACTGAAACATTTAAGCTGTAGATGACTTAGGTGTTTTACAACAGCAGGAGACATCTCTCCGCTTAAGATGCATTTGTTTATGAATGATGTTGGTGAGGTCTGACGAATGCCACCTAGGCTATGGCCTAGGAGAAACAGTAAGAGGTAACTGATGATAGTGATCATAAGATGGCTAACCATATACACCTTTACGTAAAAGTTCCTGCCACCCTTTTTAAGCACTAACTAGTGTTCATAGCTTCATAGGTTCATAGGTTTATACTAGGCTATCTGCCCTAAGGCATTTATAAGCCTAGCCCAAATTTTTGTGGCTTACGCCACCCCTTATATGAAAAAATACTGCGCCCATTAGTTTGTTGTGCCTCTGTCCAGCAGTGACACAGATATGATTCCCGGGGTAAACCTACGATCTCCCATCCACAGGTCTAGATTTCTCTTGAACAGAGTCAGCGAGGTGCTCTGCCTCACATGGACCGGGATTTTATTCCACAGCATAGGGAGTCTCTGAGTGATAAATCTATCCCTCCAGCACGTCCTATTTATAGCCGTGCTAAGGTTTAAGTCGCTTGCTCTAGTGGTTTTGGTGGATTTGGATTTTTGAGGTGGAGCATGTCCATTAATTCCGGGTTGGACATGGCCTTGTATGTCAGGCACATGTCACCTCTGAGCAGACGGTATGCGACTGAATAGAGCTGGAGTTTCTTCAATCTGGCAGCATATGACAGATTTTGGAGTCCCTTTATCCTTTGGTGAGGAACTTTTGGGGTCTCTCCAATTGCTGCAGATGTCGGGTGAGATACATCCCGAATGGGGCATTGTACTCGATCATTGGTCTGATAAGTGAAGGGTACAGGGAACAATGACCTCACTAGATCTGGATGTGAATCCCTTCATGATCAGGTGGGCAGTGTAGAAGGTCTTTCTAACCACTTTAGCAATGTGAGTGTCAAAAGAAAGGCCACTGTCAACCTGGGTCCCCAGGTCCCTGATAACCTCTTCTGTGCTTAGTGGATTGCCACCTATATGGTAGCTTGGGGTTACCTTGTTTTTCCCGAAGGGTATGACTATACATTTTTTGGCGTTTAACTTCAGGCCATGGCTCTGGCACCAGCTATCTGTTTCCGTGAGTCCCTTCTGAAAGATATCCGTGTCCGATGCACTTTCCACTATGGCGCCCAGTTTGCAGTCGTCTGCAAACTTTGTCAGCCAAAGTCCTCCCATGTTGGCCTGTACTTCTGAGAAGTAGATGCCAAACAATAGGGGCCAAGGACCGAGCCCTGTGGGACACCACTTGTGACCGGCTTGGAGTCTGACACAGCCAGCAACTCTAACCCTGTGGGTTCTGTCCTTAAGCCAGTTTGCAACCCATCTTGTGACATATGGGTTTACATTTAAGCTGGTAAGTTTTTCTACAATACCCGAGTGGGGTATTGTGTCGAAAGCCTTTGCAAGGTCAAGGTAGGCTGTATGGACTGCCTTTCCCTCATCAATGGCCTTGGTGACTGTTTCGAAGAAGTCGACCAAGTTCAAAAGGCATGATCTTCCCTTGACAAAGCCAAACTGGGTCGGGTCCAATGTCTGCAAGTCCGCTATATCTTTGTTTATGAGCTCCATTATGATCCTCTCCATAGCTTTGCAGACTAGACTAGTTGCTTATGGGGCGGTAATTACCAGGGTCCGTGAGGCGCCGCCTTTGGAGTGGGACCACAGTTGCCGACGCCACTCCTTGGGCACGTATCCTGTGGTAAGGCTGAGATTAAACAGCTGCCTTATGTGCGGTTTAATTCCTCATTTAGCTCGTAGCACACAGCCGGGACACCATCCGGTCCCATTGATGCTGTGTTTTAGCTTTAGAGAGAGCAGCTTTCACCTGCGCATTTGAGATGTCCGGGAGGCTACACTCGGCTGGGATAGTTATCTCTCCTTTAGGGGAGAGGGGTGAAGTTTGCACTGAACCTGTCTGCCAGTATGTTGGCAATGTCTGTGGGTTCAGTGATTTTTGTATCATTTTGGACTAATTCTGAGCATATCTGGGAGTTTCCACCCAGGTTCCTAACATAGCTGAAAAGGCCTTATGATTGTCCTTGAATCCATGGCAATTTTTCTCTCAAAATTGGCCTTAGTTGATTTTATGAGTGCTCGTATTTTTTTACTAATAATGATCAGGGGTGACTTCCCTTTTATGGATTTTGTTCTATCATGTAATAGCTTTCTCCTCTTATTGTAAAGTTTGTTAATGGCTGGGGTCCACCAGACTGGATGTTTGCCCTTTGTGGAAAGAGTCTTGGTTTTATTTGGGATTGCCTGATCAATGCAGTCCTGGAGGTGTTCATAGAAGGCATTTGTAAGGGCTTCCGCAGCTTGGGTTGTGGTTCCCTCTGGCTCAGGGGCCGTGAAGGATACCACACCAGTCTTGAGTAGTGTGAAGTTTGCTTTAGAGAAGTTCTTCACTATGGTCTTTTTTGTTTGGGGTGGGGGCGGGATGTAGATTTCCAGTGAGATTAGTTTATGATCAGATCTCACCAATGAGGGATATACTTCCGGTGTGGAGCATTTTGTCCCCATGTTTGTGACAATGAGATCTAGTATATTTTCTCCTCTTGTGGGAACAGTGACTAGCTGTTCCATGGCATTTGAATTTATGAACTCCAGGAACCGTTGGGCTAGAAAGTTAGGGCTTGAGTAATGTTCCCAGTCTATATTCGGGTAGTTGAAGTCACCCAATATGATGGTGTTTGGAGATACATTTATACCCTCCAGTGTCTTCAGGAAGGCTGTGTGGGGTTCCTGAGTTTGAGAGGGTGGCCTGTAGAATGCTCCCACATCAAGCACAGCAGTACATGACAACCCCAGACTAAATTGATCTCCACCCATCCAATCAACAAGACTAGCCTTAAAAATAGTGAATGCAGTACTTTGGGCTGTAATGGTAATGTAGTCCGTACCCTAGGAGTATCTTGAGTTTGAAACATACTCTTCTAGTGAATTTTCTTTATCCATTGATGCAGATTTAGGTCCCTACTGCAGGTGCTGGTTTTGTAATGAAATAGAAGGTTAAACAGGATTTGGCCTTTCATGGCTTAATAAGTGAGACATGGGTCACCTCGGAACAGTCATTAGACAATATTTAGCATAAGAAAAATCATAATCACCTATCAGGGTAGTTGCAGGATTTAAGGCCTTACATTTTCTTGGTTAGAAATCTTTGAAGACTTTCTTTTCGAGCAATATGCTTGGATGATAGAATACCAAAGGTGACACTGTATTCAACAACGGGTCTGGTAATGGGAATACCAAAGGTGACACTGTAGTCAATAATGGGTCTGGTAATGGGAATACCAAAGGAGACACTGTATTCAATAATGGGTCTGATAATGGGAATACCAAAGGTGACACTGTATTCAATAACGGGTCTGGTAATGGGAATACCAAAGGTGACACTGTTTTCAATAATGGGTCTGGTAATGGGAATACCAAAGGTGACACTGTATTCAATAACGGGTCTGGTAATGGGAATACCAAAGCTGACACTGTATTCAATAATGGGTCTGGTAATGGGAATACCAAAGGTGATACTGTATTCAATAATGGGTCTGGTAATGGGAATACCAAAGCTGACACCGTATTCAATAATGGGTCTGGAAATGGGAATACCAAAGGTGATACTGTATTCAATAATGGGTCTGGTAATGGGAATACAAAAGGTGACACTGTATTCAATAATGGGTCTGGTAATGGGAATACCAAAGGTGACACTGTATTCAATAATGGGTCTGGTAATGGGAATACCAAAGGGGACACTGTATTCAATAACAGGTCTGGTAATGGGAATACCAAAGGTGATACTGTATTCAATAATGGGTCTGGTAATGGGAATACCAAAGGTGACACTGTATTCAATAATGGGTCTGGTAATGGGAATACCAAAGGTGACACTGTATTCAATAACGGGTCTGGTAATGGGAATACCAAAGGTGACACTGTATTCAATAACAAGACTGGTAATGGGAATACCAAAGGTGACACTGCATTCAATAATGGGTCTGGTAATGGGAATACCAAAGGTGAAACTGTTTTCAATAATGGGTCTGGTAATGGGAATACCAAAGGTGACACTGTATTCAATAACAGGTCTGGTAATGGGAATACCAAAGGTGACATTGTTTTCAATAACGGGTCTGGTAATGGGAATACCAAAGGTGATACTGTATTCAATAATGGGTTTGGTAATGGGAATACCAAAGGTGACACTGTATTCAATAATGGGTTTGGTAATGGGAATACCAAAGGTGACACTGTATTCAATAATGGGTCTGGTAAGGGGAATACCAAAGATGACACTGTATTCAATAACAGGTCTGGTAATGGGAATACCAAAGGTGACACTGTATTCAATAATGGGTCTGGTAATGGGAATACCAAAGGTGACACTGTATTCAATAATGGGTCTGGTAATGGGAATACCAAAGGTGACACTGTATTCAATAATGGGTCTGGTAATGGGACTACCAAAGGTGATACTGTATTCAATAACAGGTCTGGTGATGGGAATACCAAAGGTGACACTGTATTCAATAACGGGTCTGGTAATGGGAATACCAAAGGTGACACTGTATTCAATAATGGGTCTGGTAATGGGAATACCAAAGGTGATACTGTATTCAATAATGGGTCTGGTAATGGGAATACCAAAGGTGACAATGTATTCAATAACGGGTCTGGTAATGGGAATACCAAAGGTGACACTGTATTCAATAATGGGTCTGGTAATGGGAATACCAAAGGTGACACTGTATTCAATAATGGGTCTGGTAATGGGAATACCAAAGGTGACACTGTATTCAATAATGGGTCTGGTAATGGGAATACCAAAGGTGACACTGTATTCAATAACAGGTCTAGTAATGGGAATACCAAAGGTGACACTGTTTTCAATAATGGGTCTGGTAATGGGAATACCAAAGGTGATACTGTATTCAATAATGGGTCTGGTAATGGGAATACCAAAGGTGACACTGTATTCAATAATGGGTCTGGTAATGGGAATACCAAAGGTGACACTGTATTCAATAACAGGTCTGGTAATGGGAATACCAAAGGTGACACTGTATTCAATAATGGGTCTGGTAATGGGAATACCAAAGGTGACACTGTATTCAATAATGGGTCTGGTAATGGGAATACCAAAGGTGACACTGTATTCAATAATGGGTCTGGTAATGGGAATACCAAAGGTGACACTGTATTCAATAATGGGTCTGGTAATGGGAATACCAAAGGTGACACTGTATTCAATAATGGGTCTGGTAATGGGAATACCAAAGGTGACACTGTATTCAATAATGGGTCTGGTAATGGGAATACCAAAGGTGACACTGTATTCAATAATGGGTCTGGTAATGGGAATACCAAAGGTGACACTGTATTCAATAATGGGTCTGGTAATGGGAATACCAAAGGTGATACTGTATTCAATAATGGGTCTGGTAATGGGAATACCAAAGGTGACACTGTATTCAATAATGGGTCTGGTAATGGGAATACCAAAGGTGATACTGTATTCAATAATGGGTCTGGTAATGGGAATACCAAAGGTGACACTGTATTCAATAATGGGTCTGGTAATGGGAATACCAAAGGTGACACTGTATTCAATAACAGGTCTGGTAATGGGAATACCAAAGGTGACACTGTATTCAATAATGGGTCTGGTAATGGGAATACCAAAGGTGACACTGTATTCAATAATGGGTCTGGTAATGGGAATACCAAAGGTGACACTGTATTCAATAATGGGTCTGGTAATGGGAATACCAAAGGTGACACTGTATTCAATAATGGGTCTGGTAATGGGAATACCAAAGGTGACACTGTATTCAATAATGGGTCTGGTAATGGGAATACCAAAGGTGACACTGTATTCAATAATGGGTCTGGTAATGGGAATACCAAAGGTGACACTGTATTCAATAATGGGTCTGGTAATGGGAATACCAAAGGTGACACTGTATTCAATAATGGGTCTGGTAATGGGAATACCAAAGGTGACACTGTATTCAATAATGGGTCTGGTAATGGGAATACCAAAGGTGATACTGTATTCAATAATGGGTCTGGTAATGGGAATACCAAAGGTGACACTGTATTCAATAATGGGTCTGGTAATGGGAATACCAAAGGTGACACTGTATTCAATAATGGGTCTGGTAATGGGAATACCAAAGGTGACACTGTATTCAATAATGGGTCTGGTAATGGGAATACCAAAGGTGACACTGTATTCAATAATGGGTCTGGTAATGGGAATACCAAAGGTGACACTGTATTCAATAATGGGTCTGGTAATGGGAATACCAAAGGTGACACTGTATTCAATAATGGGTCTGGTAATGGGAATACCAAAGGTGACACTGTATTCAATAATGGGTCTGGTAATGGGAATACCAAAGGTGACACTGTATTCAATAATGGGTCTGGTAATGGGAATACCAAAGGTGACACTGTATTCAATAATGGGTCTGGTAATGGGAATACCAAAGGTGACACTGTATTCAATAATGGGTCTGGTAATGGGAATACCAAAGGTGACACTGTATTCAATAATGGGTCTGGTAATGGGAATACCAAAGGTGACACTGTATTCAATAATGGGTCTGGTAATGGGAATACCAAAGGTGACACTGTATTCAATAATGAGTCTGGTAATGGGAATACCAAAGGTGACACTGTATTCAATAATGGGTCTGGTAATGGGAATACCAAAGGTGACACTGTATTCAATAATGGGTCTGGTAATGGGAATACCAAAGGTGACACTGTATTCAATAATGGGTCTGGTAATGGGAATACCAAAGGTGACACTGTATTCAATAATGGGTCTGGTAATGGGAATACCAAAGGTGACACTGTATTCAATAATGGGTCTGGTAATGGGAATACCAAAGGTGACACTGTATTCAATAATGGGTCTGGTAATGGGAATACCAAAGGTGACACTGTATTCAATAATGGGTCTGGTAATGGGAATACCAAAGGTGACACTGTATTCAATAATGGGTCTGGTAATGGGAATACCAAAGGTGACACTGTATTCAATAATGGGTCTGGTAATGGGAATACCAAAGGTGACACTGTATTCAATAATGGGTCTGGTAATGGGAATACCAAAGGTGACACTGTATTCAATAATGGGTCTGGTAATGGGAATACCAAAGGTGACACTGTATTCAATAATGGGTCTGGTAATGGGAATACCAAAGGTGACACTGTATTCAATAATGGGTCTGGTAATGGGAATACCAAAGGTGACACTGTATTCAATAATGGGTCTGGTAATGGGAATACCAAAGGTGACACTGTATTCAATAATGGGTCTGGTAATGGGAATACCAAAGGTGACACTGTATTCAATAATGGGTCTGGTAATGGGAATACCAAAGGTGACACTGTATTCAATAATGGGTCTGGTAATGGGAATACCAAAGGTGACACTGTATTCAATAATGGGTCTGGTAATGGGAATACCAAAGGTGACACTGTATTCAATAATGGGTCTGGTAATGGGAATACCAAAGGTGACACTGTATTCAATAATGGGTCTGGTAATGGGAATACCAAAGGTGACACTGTATTCAATAATGGGTCTGGTAATGGGAATACCAAAGGTGACACTGTATTCAATAATGGGTCTGGTAATGGGAATACCAAAGGTGACACTGTATTCAATAATGGGTCTGGTAATGGGAATACCAAAGGTGACACTGTATTCAATAATGGGTCTGGTAATGGGAATACCAAAGGTGACACTGTATTCAATAATGGGTCTGGTAATGGGAATACCAAAGGTGATACTGTATTCAATAATGGGTCTGGTAATGGGAATACCAAAGGTGACACTGTATTCAATAATGGGTCTGGTAATGGGAATACCAAAGGTGACACTGTATTCAATAATGGGTCTGGTAATGGGAATACCAAAGGTGACACTGTATTCAATAATGGGTCTGGTAATGGGAATACCAAAGGTGACACTGTATTCAATAATGGGTCTGGTAATGGGAATACCAAAGGTGACACTGTATTCAATAATGGGTCTGGTAATGGGAATACCAAAGGTGACACTGTATTCAATAATGGGTCTGGTAATGGGAATACCAAAGGTGACACTGTATTCAATAATGGGTCTGGTAATGGGAATACCAAAGGTGACACTGTATTCAATAATGGGTCTGGTAATGGGAATACCAAAGGTGACACTGTATTCAATAATGGGTCTGGTAATGGGAATACCAAAGGTGACACTGTATTCAATAATGGGTCTGGTAATGGGAATACCAAAGGTGATACTGTATTCAATAATGGGTCTGGTAATGGGAATACCAAAGGTGACACTGTATTCAATAATGGGTCTGGTAATGGGAATACCAAAGGTGACACTGTATTCAATAATGGGTCTGGTAATGGGAATACCAAAGGTGACACTGTATTCAATAATGGGTCTGGTAATGGGAATACCAAAGGTGACACTGTATTCAATAATGGGTCTGGTAATGGGAATACCAAAGGTGACACTGTATTCAATAATGGGTCTGGTAATGGGAATACCAAAGGTGACACTGTATTCAATAATGGGTCTGGTAATGGGAATACCAAAGGTGATACTGTATTCAATAATGGGTCTGGTAATGGGAATACCAAAGGTGACAGTGTATTCAATAATGGGTCTGGTAATGGGAATACCAAAGGTGACACTGTATTCAATAATGGGTCTGGTAATGGGAATACCAAAGGTGACACTGTATTCAATAATGGGTCTGGTAATGGGAATACCATAGGTGATACTGTATTCAATAATGGGTCTGGTAATGGGACTACCAAAGGTGACACTGTATTCAATAATGAGTCTGGTAATGGGAATACCAAAGGTGACACTGTATTCAATAATGGGTCTGGTAATGGGAATACCAAAGGTGACACTGTATTCAATAATGGGTCTGGTAATGGGAATACCAAAGGTGACACTGTATTCAATAATGGGTCTGGTAATGGGAATACCAAAGGTGACACTGTATTCAATAATGGGTCTGGTAATGGGAATACCAAAGGTGACACTGTATTCAATAATGGGTCTGGTAATGGGAATACCAAAGGTGACACTGTATTCAATAACAGGTCTGGTAATGGGAATACCAAAGGTGACACTGTATTCAATAATGGGTCTGGTAATGGGAATACCAAAGGTGACACTGTATTCAATAATGGGTCTGGTAATGGGAATACCAAAGGTGACACTGTATTCAATAATGGGTCTGGTAATGGGAATACCAAAGGTGATACTGTATTCAATAATGGGTCTGGTAATGGGAATACCAAAGGTGACACTGTATTCAATAATGGGTCTGGTAATGGGAATACCAAAGGTGACACTGTATTCAATAATGGGTCTGGTAATGGGAATACCAAAGGTGACACTGTATTCAATAATGGGTCTGGTAATGGGAATACCAAAGGTGACACTGTATTCAATAATGGGTCTGGTAATGGGAATACCAAAGGTGACACTGTATTCAATAATGGGTCTGGTAATGGGAATACCAAAGGTGACACTGTATTCAATAATGGGTCTGGTAATGGGAATACCAAAGGTGATACTGTATTCAATAACGGGTCTGGTAATGGGAATACCAAAGGTGACACTGTATTCAATAATGGGTCTGGTAATGGGAATACCAAAGGTGACACTGTATTCAATAATGGGTCTGGTAATGGGAATACCAAAGGTGACACTGTATTCAATAATGGGTCTGGTAATGGGAATACCAAAGGTGACACTGTTTTCAAGAATGGGTCTGGTAATGGGAATACCAAAGGTGATACTGTATACAATAATGGGTCTGGTAATGGGAATACCAAAGGTGATACTGTATTCAATAATGGGTCTGGTAATAGGAATACCAAAGGTGACACTGTATTCAATAATTGGTCTGGTAATAGGAATACCAAAGGTGACACTGTATTCAATAACGGGTCTGGTAATGGGAATACCAAAGGTCATATTATATTCAATAATGGGTCTGGTAATGGGAATACCAAAGGTGACACTGTATTCAATAATGGGTCTGGTAATGGGAATCCCAAAGGTGACACTGTATTCAATAACAGGTCTGGTAATGGGAATACCAAAGGTGACACTCTATTCAATAATGGGTCTGTTAATGGGAATACCAAAGGTGACACTGTATTCAATAACGGGTCTGGTAATGGGAATACCAAAGGTGACACTGTATTCAATAATGGGTCTGGTAATGGGAATACCAAAAGTGATACTGTATCCAATAATGGGTCTGGCAATGGGAATACCAAAGGTGATACTGTATCCAATAACAGGTCTGGTAATGGGATTACCAAAGGTGACACTGTATTCAATAATGGGTCTGGTAATGGGAATACCAAAGGTGATACTGTATTCAATAATGGGTCTGGTAATGGGAATACCAAAGGTGACACTGTATTCAATAATGGGTCTGGTAATGTGAATACCAAAGGTGGCACTGTATTCAATAATTGGTCTGGTAATCGGAATACCAAAGGAGACACTGTATTCAATAATGGGTATGGTAATGGGAATACCAAAGGTGATACTGTATTCAATAACGGGTCTGGTAATGGGAATACCAAAGGTGACACTGTATTCAATAATGAGTCTGG
The DNA here is from genome assembly GCF_019279795.1 of Protopterus annectens. Lineage (NCBI taxonomy): Eukaryota > Metazoa > Chordata > Ceratodontiformes > Protopteridae > Protopterus > Protopterus annectens. The sequence continues at coordinate 39,671,727 of NC_056749.1, forward strand.
TAATGGGAATACCAAAGGTGACACTGTATTCAATAATGGGTCTGGTAATGGGAATACCAAAGGTGACACTGTATTCAATAATGGGTCTGGTAATGGGAATACCAAAGGTGACACTGTATTCAATAATGGGTCTGGTAATGGGAATACCAAAGGTGATACTGTATTCAATAATGGGTCTGGTAATGGGAATACCAAAGGTGACACTGTATTCAATAATGGGTCTGGTAATGGGAATACCAAAGGTGACACTGTATTCAATAATGGGTCTGGTAATGGGAATACCAAAGGTGACACTGTATTCAATAACAGGTCTGGTAATGGGAATACCAAAGGTGACACTGTATTCAATAATGGGTCTGGTAATGGGAATGCCAAAGGTGACACTGTATTCAATAATGAGTCTGGTAATGGGAATACCAAAGGTGACACTGTATTCAATAATGGGTCTGGTAATGGGAATACCAAAGGTGACACTGTATTCAATAGTGGGTCTGGTAATGGGAATACCAAAGGTGACACTGTATTCAATAATGGGTCTGGTAATGGGAATACCAAAGGTGACACTGTATTCAATAATGGGTCTGGTAATGGGAATACCAAAGGTGACACTCTATTCAATAACGGGTCTGGTAATGGGAATACCAAAGCTGACATTGTATTCAATAATGGGTCTGGTAATGGGAATACCAAAGGGGACACTGTTTTCAATAATGGGTCTGGTAATGGGAATACCAAAGGTCATATTGTATTCAATAATGGGTCTGGTAATGGGAATACCAAAGCTGACACTGTATTCAATAATGGGTTTGGTAATGGGAATACCAAAGGTGACACTGTATTCAATAATGGGTCTGGTAATGGGAATTGCAAAGGAGACACTGTATTCAATAATGGGTCTGGTAATGGGAATACCAAAGTTGACACTGTATTAATTAATGGGTCTGGTAATGGGAATGCCAAATGAGACACTGTATTCAATAACGGGTCTGGTAATGGGAATACCAAAAGTGATACTGTATCCAATAATGGGTCTGGTAATGGGAATACCAAAGGTGACACTGTATTCAATAATGGGTCTGGTAATGGGAATACCAAAGGTGACACTGTATTCAATAAGGGGTCTGGTAATGGGAATACCAAAGGTGACAATGTATTCAATAATGGGTCTGGTAATGGGAATACCAAAGGTGATACTGTATTCAATAACGGGTCTGGTAATGGGAATACCAAAGGGGACACTGTATTCAATAATGAGTCTGGTAATGGGAATACCAAAGGTGACACTGTATTCAATAACAGGTCTGGTAATGGGAATACCAAAGGTGACACTGTATTCAATAATGGGTCTGGTAATGGGAATACCAAAGGTGACACTGTATTCAATAATGGGTCTGGTAATGGGAATACCAAAAGTGATACTGTATCCAATAATGGGTCTGGTAATGGGCAAACCAAAGGTGATATTGTATTCAATAACGTTTCTGGTAATGGGAATACCAAAGTTGACACTGTATTCAATAATGAGTCTGGTAATGGGAATACCAAAGGTGACACAGTATTCAATAATGGGTCTGGTAATGGGAATATCAAAGGTGACACTGTATTCAATAACGGGTCTGGTAATGGGAATACCAAAGCTGACACTGCATTCAATAATGGGTCTGGTAATGGGAATACCAAATGTGACACTGTATTCAATAATGAATGTGGTAATGGGAATACCAAAGGTGATACTGTATTCAATAACGGGTCTGGTAATGGGAATACCAAAGGTGACACTGTATTCAATAATGAGTCTGGTAATGGGAATACCAAAGGTGACACTGTATTCAATAACAGGTCTGGTAATGGGAATACCAAAGGTGACACTTTTCAATAATGGGTCTGGTAATGGGAATACCAAAGTTGATACTGTATTCAATAATGGGTCTGGTAATGGGAATACCAAAGGTGACACTGTATTCAATAACGGGTCTGGTAATGGGAATACCAAAGGTGACACTGTATTCAATAATGGGTCTGGTAATGGGAATACCAAAGGAGACACTGTATTCAATAACGGGTCTGGTAATGGGAATACCAAAGCTGACACTGTATTCAATAATGGGTCTGGTAATGGGAATACCAATGGTGACACTGTTTTCAATAACGGGTCTGGTAATGGGAATACCAAAGGTGACACTGTATTCAATAATGGGTCTGGTAATGGGAATACCAAAGGTGACACTGTATTCAATAACAGGTCTGGTAATGGGAATACCAAAGGTGACACTCTATTCAATAATAGGTCTGGTAACGGGAATACCAAAGGTGATACTGTATTCAATAATGGGTCTGGTAATGGTAATACCAAAGGAGACACTGTATTCAATAAAGGGTCTGGTAATGGGAATACCAAAGGTCATATTGTATTCAATAACTGTCTGGTAATGGGAATACCAAAGGTGACACTGTATTCAATAATGGGTCTGGTAATGGGAATACCAAAGGAGATACTGTATTCAATAATGGGTCCGGTAATGGGAATACCAAAGGTCATATTGTATTCAATAACGGGTCTGGTAATGGGAATACCAAAGGTGACACTGTATTCAATAATGGGTCTGGTAATGGGAATACCAAAGGTGATACTGTATTCAATAACAGGTCTGGTAATGGGAATACCAAAGGTGATACTGTATTCAATAACGGGTCTGGTAATGGGAATACCAAAGGTGATACTGTATTCAGTAATGGGTCTGGTAATGGGAATACCAAAGGTGACACTGTATTCAATAATGGGCCTGGTAATGGGAATACCAAAGGTGACACTGTATTCAATAATGGGTCTGGTAATGGGAATACCAAAGGTGACACTGTATTCAATAACGGGTCTGGTAATAGGAATACCAAAGGTGACACTCTATTCAATAATTGGTCTGGTAATGGGAATACCAAAGGTGATACTGTATTCAATAATGGGTCTGGTAATGGGAATACCAAAGGTGACACTGTATTCAATAACGAATCTGGTAATGGGAATACCAAAGGTGACACTGTATTCAATAACGGGTCTGGTAATGGGAATACCAAAGGTGACACTATATTCAATAATGGGTCTGGTAATCGGAATACCAAAGGAGACACTGTATTCAATAATGGGTCTGGTAATGGGAATACCAAAGGTGATACTGTATTCAATAACGGTCTGGTAATGGGAATACCAAAGGTGGCACTGTATTCAATAATGGGTCTGGTAATGGGAATACCAAAGGAGACACTGTATTCAATAATGGGTCTGGTAATGGGAATACCAAAGGTGATACTGTATTCAATAACGGGTCTGGTAATGGGAATACCAAAGCTTATACTGTATTCAATAATGGGTCTGGTAATGGGAATACCAAAGGTGACACTGTATTCAATAATGGGTCTAGTAATGGGAATACCAAAGGTGACACTGTATTCAATAATGGGTCTGGTAATGGGAATACCAAAGGTGATACTGTATTCAATAATGAGTCTGGTAATGGGAATACCAAAGGTGACACTGTATTCAATAACGGGTCTGGTAATGGGAATACCAAAGGTGACACTGTATTCAATAATGAGTCTGGTAATGGGAATACCAAAGGTGACACTGTATTCAATAATGGGTCTGGTAATGGGAATACCAAAGCTGATACTGTATTCAATAATGGGTCTGGTAATGGGAATCCCAAAGGTGACAATGTATTCAATAATGCGTCTGGTATTGGGAATACCAAAGGTGATACTGCATTCAATAACGGGTCTGGTAATGGGTCTGGTAATGGGAATACCAAAGGTGATACTGTATTCAATAATGGGTCTGGTAATGGGAATACCAAAGGTGACACTGTATTCAATAACAGGTCTAGTAATGGGAATACCAAACGTGACACTGTATTCAATAATGGGTCTGGTAATGGGAATACCAAAGGTGACACTGTATTCAACAATGGGTCTGGTAATGGGAATACCAAAGGTGACACTCTATTCAGTAATGGGTCTGGTAATGGGAATACCAAAGGTGATACTGTTTTCAATAATGGGTCTGGTAATGGGAATACCAAAGGTGACACTGTATTCATTAACGGGTCTGGTAATGGGAATACCAAAGGTGATACTGTATTCAATAATAGGTCTGGTAATGGGAATACCAAAGATGACACTGTATTCAATAACGGGTCTGGTAATGGGAATACAAAAGGTGACACTGTATTCAATAACGGGTCTGGTAATGGGAATACCAAAGGTGACACTGTATTCAATAATGGGTCTGGTAATGGGAATACCAAAGGTGATACTGTATTCAATAACAGGTCTGGTAATGGGAATACCAAAGGTGACAGTGTATTCAATAATGGGTCTGGTAATGGGAATACCAAAGGTGACACTGTATTCAATAATGGGTCTGGTAATGGGAATACCAAAGGTGACACTGTATTCATTAACGGGTCTGGTAATGGGAATACCAAAGGTGACACTGTATTCAATAATGGGTCTGGTAATGGGAATACCAAAGGTGATACTGTATTCAATAATGGGTCTGGTAATGGGAATACCAAAGGTGATACTGTATTCAATAACGGGTCTGGTAATGGAAGATTACAGTCAAAGGGTAAGTTCTTTAAATTTTGAAGATATTCCCTTGGAAACTGACTGCTCCAGACAGAAGGAATGCCAGACTTTGTTGGAAACATGACAGATTGAAAAATTTGTCCACATAACTATTCAGGTCTAGTATGACCATATCTCTCTCTCTCTCTGAAAAGGAGTACCATTTTTTTACATATGAGGTGGGAGCAGCTTTTTTGCCAAATGCTACTAGAATGGACATTTCTGTATTTAGCTTAAATGGTCATAGATACTATGAAAGAACTATGGCAATATATAAAGAAAAATACTGCAGTAATAATTTGTATGATTAATAGTATTGTATGAATTATATGTATGAATAGCAGTACTGCAGTAATTATATGCATGAGTAGCAGTACTGCAGTAATTACATGTATGAGTAGCAGTACTGCAGTAATTATATGTATGAATAGCAGTACTGCAGTAATTATATGTATGAGTAGCAGTACTGCAGTAATTATATGTATGAGTAGCAGCACTGCCGTAATTATATGTATGAATGTCAGTACTGCATTATATGTATGAGTAGCATTACTGCAGTAATTATATGTATGAGTAGCAGTACTGCTGTAATTATATGTATGAATAGCAGTACTGCAGTAATTATATGTATGAGTAGCAGTACTGCAGTAATTATATGTATGACTAGCAGTACTGAAGTAATTATATGTATGGGTAGCAGTACTGCAGTAATTATATGTATGAATATCAGTACTGCATTATTATATGTATGAGTAGCAGTACTGCAATAATTATATGTATGAGTAGCAGTACTGCAGTAATTATATGTATGAATATCAGTACTGCATTATTATATGTATGAGTAGCAGTACTGCAGTAATTATATATATGATTATCAGTACTGCATTATTATATGCATGAGTAGCAGTACTGCAGTAATTATATGTATGAATATCAGTACTGCATTATTATATGTATGAGTAGCAGTACTGCAGTAATTATATGTATGAATAATAGTACTGCTGTAATTGTATGTATAAATAACAGTGCTGCACTATGTATGAGTAGCAGTACTGTAGTATTACATGTATGAGTAGCAGTAACACAGTAATTATATGCATGAATAGCAGTACTGCAGTAATTATATGTATGAGTAATATTACTGCATTATTATATGTATGAATAGCAGTACTGCATTATTATATGTATGAGTAGCAGTACTGCAGTAAATATATGTATGAATAGCAGTACTGCAGTCATTATATGTATGCGTAACAGTACTGTAGTAATTATATGTATGAATAGCAGTGCTGCAGTAATTATATGTATGAGTAACAGTACTGCAGTAATTATATGTAAGAATTAAAGTATTATGTATGTATAATTACTATACAGAAATGTTCTGACATTGAATGATTATATTAATAAAGAAGACTGTAATTACAGTAGTTAATCATTGTGAGAGTAAATGATTACATGTACTGCTGAATTGTGAGAAAATTTATATACAATGTAGTATTGCTAATACTATAGGGTAGCTTACTGACAGTGAGTAATTCTGTGCAGTAATGAGATAACACTGACTGATATTTACTACCAATATCATAATGAGGCATTACATGTACAACAGAAAATTATAATTTATTTATTTATTGGCATTAGTTTACTGGAAAGTCTGACTGGGTCAGGTGTATCGATTTTCTTTGGAGGCCCGTGGAGAAAAACTCCAATTATATACAATATGGAGTCATGCTAACACAAAAGAAATAGTATGTACAACATATAAAAAAGCAGAAGTAATACATTGTCTTGAAATTCACATGAGTTTTACATACATTGTACATATATTGTAAAACATCCAAACAGCATCCCTGAAGCCACCTGCATTCAATATGCAGATGACTCGACTATAATATGTTCCAATGCCTCTCTTGCAAATCTACTAACTACCACCCAACATAGCTTCACCAAAGTCGAAAACTGGCTTGCCAACCATCTCCTGATCTTAAATCCAAACAAAACCAAGTTACTTCTCTTCTACCCAAACAATAGATCTCCGACTGAAAACTTCACTATAAAATCTAATAATGGGACCATCATCTCCCCAGACACCTATACAAAGCTATTAGGAGTAAACATTGACAATAAACTCACATTTGATATACATATCAACCAAGCCATTAAGTCAGTCAACAAGAAACTTGGGACCCTATATAGAATTAAAGCCTTCCTTACCCCGAATGCCAGGGCAGCCACAGCCCGTTCACACCTTCTCTCTACCCTACTATATGCCTCTCCTGTCCTCACTCACCTTAACAAATCTGATCTGGCCAAGCTCTCATCCTGCTATAATCACATTGCCAGGTTCGTTACAGGCCTACCCTACAGAACACACCACTGTACTAACCTGAAAAAGCTTGGATGGATAGAATTCCCACACTTTCTTCATCAGTCCCAACTCATAGAGGCCTTCAAAATCCTTAAACAACCTGAGAATACCCCAGCACTAAAAAACTTAATGACTCCCTACTCCAATCTAAGCTGCCTTCGCTCAGCAAACAGACTCCTTGTCCAAACAACTAAATCTCTCAATCTAGGTGGTGACGCGCTATTTGCCAACACCACTGGTAAAATATGGAACTCTCTCCCAAATAACATCACGCTTGCAACTTCTCTAAGTCAATTCAAAAATAGTCTAAAACTCCACTTCAAGTCACACTGGCTATGTCCTTGCTCAAACCCAGACTAGCTCTGTGCCATTAACTAAAACACAAACAACTAGCTAAGATGATAAGTACTTTGAATACTGTGATAAAGAAATATGTATCCTGTCTAACTCTATGTCATTATACTGCCTACCGTCCTTGCTAATATGTTATTAATGTTACATTTGTAGTAATCTCAGAAATAGTAATGGCAGTCTTGTACTTGTATGTAAATAGCCTATGTTTTTGTTAAGTTCTTTCAGCTCATTTACTGTACCTAATTATCAATGTAACTCTGTTGGAGCTTTTCTCCCCGGGCCTCCGCTGAAAAAGGACATGTATCCAGTTGGACCATCCCGGTTAACAAATGTAAAATAAATAAATAAATAAATAAATAAAATAAAAGTAAATTGTTGATAAAACATGCATTGCATATCACATGGTAAAAGTATATTTATAAGGAGAATTAACAAGTAATACGAGTAAAAAGCGAATAAACTAACGAACTAACCATAAGAAAAAGGAATTGAGCAGAGAGCTTCATAGTTCTGCAAGGAAAGAAAGATGATAAATGTTATAGAAAGAGTAGAGGAAGAGGGGATGAAAGAGGGTGGGAGGGAGGCAAAGGGAAGTAAACATTAGAAAGACTTAAGAAAATAGTAGTGTAGCAGTAATATGTAGTTGGGTTGAGAGAAGTATAAATAAGTTGGGAATATAAGAAGATATACATGGGAAGTGCTGTGTGTGAAGGTGCAAGCTGGGACATGGGATGACAGAGTAACTGATGAAAGTCAAAGATGGACAAGAGGAGAGGAGGGGAGGGAGACTTAAAACAGGTATAGGATGACAGAGGTGGGCTGACAACAGGGTAGGGTGAGAGGAGGGTAGGGGGGATGTAGAACAGGTACAGGGTGACAGAGATGGGGTGACAACAGGGAAGGAAAAGATGGACATGCTTGCAGAATATCAGCCTGGGTTAGAGCATGAAGAGATCCATGATTCTAATTAAAATTCCTTCAAGGAGTGTTTGAATGTTTGCTGGTTAGGATTAATCCTAATGGACAGAGGTTAGGAGGTTCTTGGTTTTAGCATCCGAGTTTGAGTAGAGATCAAGGCTTGGAGATTCAGCAGATATATGGAGAGAGAGGAGTAGTTTATGTTCATATCACAGAGATGTTTTACAGAAGGATATGCTGTGTATTGAGCTTAGGGCAGGGCAGGATGCTGGTTTGCAGATGTTATTGTGAGCAGTTATAAGTGTTCGGGAAGTGTTTATTCCGTCACGGCCTGACCAGACTAGCTTTGGTGCATGTGTTCGGGAAGTGTTTATTCCGTCACAGCATGACCAGAGTAGCTTTGGTGCATGTGTTCGGTAAGTGTTTATTCCATCACAGCCTGACCAGAGCAGCTTTGGTGCATGTGCTCGGGAAGTGTTTATTCTGTCACCGCATGACCAGAGTAGCTTTGGTGCATGTGTTCGGGAAGTGTTTATTCTGTCACCGCATGACCAGAGTAGCTTTGGTGCATGTGTTCGGTAAGTGTTTATTCCATCACAGCCTGACCAGAGCAGCTTTGGTGCATGTATTCGGGAAGTGTTTATTCTGCCACCGCATGACCAGAGTAGCTTTGGTGCATGTGTTCGGGAAGTGTTTAGTCTGTCACAGCCTGACCAGAGTAGCTTTGGTGCATGTGTTCAGGAAGTGTTTATTCCATCACAGCATGACCAGAGTAGTTTTGGTGCATGTGTTCGGGAAGTGTTTATTCTGTCACCACATGATCAGAGTACTTTTTGTGCATGTGTTCGGGAAGTGTTTATTCTGCCACCACATGACCAGAGTAGCTTTGGTGCATGTGTTCAGGAAGTGTTTATTCCGTCACAGCATGACCACAGTAGCTTTGGTGCATGTGTTTGGGAAGTGTTTATTCTGTCACAGCCTGATCAGTGTAGGTTTGGTGCATGTGTTCAGGAAGTGTTTATTCCATCACAGCATGACCAGAGTAGCTTTGGTGCATGTGCTCGGGAAGTGTTTATTCTGTCACCACATGATCAGAGTAGTTTTGGTGCATGTGTTCGGGAAGTGTTTATTCTGCCACCACATGACCAGAGTAGCTTTGGTGCATGTGTTCGGGAAGTGTTTATTCTGTCACCGCATGACCAGAGTAGCTTTGGTGCATGTGTTCGGGAAGTGTTTATTCCGTCATAGCATGACCAGAGTAGCTTTGGTGCATGTGTTCTGTAAGTGTTTATTCCATCACAGCCTGACCAGAGCAGCTTTGGTGCATGTGTTCGGGAAGTGTTTATTCTGTCACCGCATGACCAGAGTAGCTTTGGTGCATGTGTTCGGGAAGTGTTTATTCTGTCACCGCATGACCAGAGTAGCTTTGGTGCATGTGTTCGGTAAGTGTTTATTCCATCACAGCCTGACCAGAGCAGCTTTGGTGCATGTATTCGGGAAGTGTTTATTCTGCCACCGCATGACCAGAGTAGCTTTGGTGCATGTGTTCGGGAAGTGTTTAGTCTGTCACAGCCTGACCAGAGTAGCTTTGGTGCATGTGTTCAGGAAGTGTTTATTCCATCACAGCATGACCAGAGTAGTTTTGGTGCATGTGTTCGGGAAGTGTTTATTCTGTCACCACATGATCAGAGTACTTTTTGTGCATGTGTTCGGGAAGTGTTTATTCTGCCACCGCATGACCAGAGTAGCTTTGGTGCATGTGTTCGGGAAATGTTTATTCCGTCACAGCATGACCACAGTAGCTTTGGTGCATGTGTTCGGGAAGTGTTTATTCTGTCACAGCCTAATCAGTGTAGGTTTGGTGCATGTGTTCAGGAAGTGTTTATTCCATCACAGCATGACCAGAGTAGCTTTGGTGCATGTGTTCGGGAAGTGTTTATTCTGTCACCGCATGATCAGAGTAGTTTTGGTGCATGTGTTCGGGAAGTGTTTATTCTGCCACCACATGACCAGAGTAGCTTTGGTGCATGTGTTCGGGAAGTGTTCATTCCGTCACAGCATGACTAGAGTAGCTTTGGTGCATGTGTTCGGGAAGTGTTTATTCTGTCACCGCAAGACCAGAGTAGCTTTGGTGCATGTGTTCGGGAAGTGTTTATTCTGTCACTGCATGACCAGAGTAGTTCTGGTGGATGTGTTTGGGAAGTGTTTATTCTGTCACAGCATGCCAAGTTTCTTGTGTTATTTGATAGTGCTTTGTATGCAGTGTTGGGAGTAACGCATTACAAAAACTAATACATTACTGTAATATATTACATTCTTAAGTAACTAGTAATATTTGGCGTTACTTGTCAATATAGTAATGCAGCAATAGTACTATGTTACTCTTTTTAGTAATCAGTAATGCAATTGTGAATTACTTTTGTGCTACTTTTTGCTTGAATTCAGCAGTGTGCCTAGGGGAACCAGAGGGGTGATCTGCACCAGGTGTCAGACTTCAAAAATAAAAGCAAAAAAAAAAAAACAAAAAAAAATTGTTAACATCACAGTGGCAGCATGTTTTCTGTTTAGGAGAACCATGCATGTGTCATATGCATGCATTCACACCACCATAGATATAGTAAACTTCTAAAGTCATTACTTGTGCGTGGAATTTAAAACAGCCATTTCGGTACAGTACGAGAGAAGGTAAGTGTGTGTGCCTGGAGGGGAGATGCAGTCTGTTTAGAAGTTTTCTACTTTTCTTTTTTTTTGTCGCTGCTGTTGTTGTTATTTTTATTAAATTTTAAAAGTTCATTAAAACACTACGCGGTATACATTATGCAGGCATTAGTGACAGATGTAGAGTCTGACTGTTATCACACTGTGGCTCTTTATTTCACCTCTCCTTGATTAAAGGCATTGTGGCAACTCTAAAACAGTGTTAGTTGCCATTTGCAAACCCCCCAGCCTGCAATACGTTCCATTATTGTGGGCTTAATCCTCTTTTAGTAGCTGGTTACTATTAAGGAAACTAAACATGTCAGGTAAGGTAAGTATGTCTGAAAACTGTACTGACTACTTTTCAGAAATTTCAGAAAATAAAATGAAGTGTGTCTGTATCTGTGACAGTTGCTTTGGCTATACAATTACTATAGTGATAATGCATTTAGCACTTAACTCACCGTCTGCTTAAAAGTTAAAGAAGTAAAAGTACAGAATGTATAACCAAAACCCTTGCTGAAGTTTATATAACCTTTCTGTATTTACATCTTTTATATGACCTTTGTGTATTTACATGACCCTCAAGTTTGAAACTCCTTGTTATGTTGTTCCCTTGAACGCACATGCGAAACATTTATCTGACTTTTAACTCCAATTTTAATTCTTCGTTTTATTTTTAGCTTTTTAGCCTAATTTCTGTATGCACTGTCAGTGTTTCCTAACATTGTATTGTAAATATTGATCTTTATGACAGTGTCTGCAGTTTCTAAGGTCATGCCTGAAAATATGTTGTGATTTTCTAGTATACTTAGTAAAAAAGAGAATAGATAAATACATGAAGCAGTGATTCCGAATTGAAAAAGAAAGCAATTTAATTCTGGGTTTCATTAAAGTTAATCCAAGTGAGCTGACAGCTCATATAACATTTCTGGTGACAAATGCTATAAACATGTTTTCTGCAGATGGAATAAAATACATTGGCAAATTTTATTTGACTACAGACTAAAGTTGTGTGTAGTATCTATGTAGCCCACCAGGTATTGGAGATAGTAAACAAAAGTACACCAAAGCTAATATTTTACTGAAGGCTAGATTCACAGATGGCTAATGTTAGCTGCATTATAGAATTTATGCTGTTCATTTTATGACACACAAGTGTTTCACAATTTATTTTATTAAGGCATGTTTATATTTTTATATTTTAATGGCTGGATTTGTAATGGTAGCAGCTTATCTCTTCCTTTTATACGGGTATAAATAGATGATTTAGTGTTATAGCAGTAGCTTACAATTACTAAGCCATCTATGTTTAACCAGTTACAGAGCTAATTTTGATGGATATTTTAGAAGCTATGTGAAATAAAAGAGCTTCCTTTTTCTGTTCGCTCTTCTTCATATGTTGGCGCTGTGCCATTCCTGGTGGCTTGCAGCAAACACAAAGCTGCCAGTTTATACTACTATAGTTTGTAAACATGCTTAGACCTATGAACTAGAAAGTTGTTTAACTTTTCCTGTTTCATGTTGGTAGTTCTGCTGTCATGTTTTATTTAGTCAGTGTATGCAATGTTGTTAATTTTCGTAGTTTCCTACTTGAGTTTCTGTCTTATTTTATGACCGTGTGGATGTCACATGTAAATTAAACACTGCAGTGATTTCAGTGCAATAACAAAGTTAACACTTCATAAATACATTAATTTAACTTTATTTTGTATTTAGGTAAACTAATTTAGCTAAGATAGTCTAATTTTACCCTGATACAGATGAGTAATTAGGGCAAACAGCCATAAATTGCAGGACAAAATAATGGCTATAGAGGATAAGGACTGGGGCATTATTCTGAATCAAAGGATATCACAGCAGAAGTTAAACGGGCCAATATGTTTATGTAAAAAATCCATAAGTAACTGGTGTGAGCAGTGAATGCACCCAATGGCTTAGAAACAGTTCAGTGATATGAAGGGGAATCACTGAACGACAGGAGAAACAGTTCAGTGATATGAAGGGGAATCATTGAATGAGTGGAGAAACAGTTCAGTGATATGAAGGGGAATCATTGAATGAGTGGAGAAACAGTTCAGTGATATGAAGGGGAATCACTGAACGAGTGGAGAAACAGTTCAGTGATATCAAGGGGAATCATTGAACGAGTGGAGAAACAGTTCAATGATATGAAGGGGAATCACTGAACGAGTGGAGAAACAGTTCAGTGATATGAAGGGGAATCATTGAATGAGTGGAGAAACAGTTCAGTGATATGAAAGGGAATCATTGAATGAGTGGAGAAACAGTTCAGTGATATGAAGGGGAATCATTGAATGAGTGGAGAAACAGTTCAGTGATATGAAAGGGAATCATTGAATGAGTGGAGAAACAGTTCAGTGATATGAAGGGGAATCATTGAACGAGTGGAGAAACAGTTCAGTGATATGAAGGGGAATCATTGAATGAGTGGAGAAACAGTTCAGTGATATGAAGGGGAATCAGTGAACGAGTGGAGAAACAGTTCAGTGATATCAAGGGGAATCATTGAACGAGTGGAGAAACAGTTCAGTGATATGAAGGGGAATCGTTGAATGAGTGGAGAAGCAGTTCAATGATATGAAGGGGAATCATTGAATGAGTGGAGAAACAGTTCAGTGATATGAAGGGGAATCATTGAACGAGTGGAGAAACAGTTCAATGATATGAAGGGGAATCATTGAATGAGTGGAGAAACAGTTCAGTGATATGAAGGGGAATCATTGAACGAGTGCAGAAACAGTTCAGTGATATGAAGGGGAATCATTGAACGAGTGGAGAAACAGTTCAGTGATATGAAGGGAAATCATTGAATGAGTGGAGAAACAGTTCAGTGATATAAAGGGGGAATCATTGAATGAGTGGAGAAACAGCTCAGTGATATGAAGGGGAATCATTGAACAAGTGGAAAAACAGTTCAGTGATATGAAGGGGAATCATTGAACAAGTGGAGAAACAGTTCAGTGATATGAAGGGGAAACATTGAATGAGCGGAGAAACAGTTCAGAGATATGAAGGGGAATCATTGAACGAGTGGAGAAACAGTTCAGTGATATGAAGGGGAATCATTGAACGAGTGGAGAAATAGTTCGGTGATCTGAAGGGGAATCATTGAATGAGTGGAGAAACAGTTCAGTGATATGAAGGGGAATCATTGAATGAGTGGAGAAACAGCTCAGTGATATGAAGGGGAATCATTGAACGAGTGGAGAAACAGTTCAGTGATATGAAGGGGAATCATTGAATGAGTGGAGAAACAGTTTGGTGATCTGAAGGGGAATCATTGAATGAGTGGAGAAACAGTTCAGTGATATGAAGGGGAATCATTGAATGAGTGGAGAAACAGTTCAGTGATATCAAGGGGAATCGTTGAATGAGTGGAGAAACAGCTCAATGATATGAAGGGGAATCATTGAATAAGTGGAGAAACAGTTCAGTGATATGAAGGGGAATCATTGAACGAGTGGAGAAACAGTTCAGTGATATGAAGGGGAATCATTGAATGAGTGGAGAAACAGTTCGGTGATCTGAAGGGGAATCATTGAATGAGTGGAGAAACAGTTCAGTGATATGAAGGGGAATCATTGAACGAGTGGAGAAACAGTTCAGTGATCTGAAGGGGAATCATTGAACGAGTGGAGAAACAGTTCAGTGATATGAAGGGGAATCATTGAACGAGTGGAGAAACAGTTCAGTGATATGAAGGGGAATCATTGAATGAGTGGAGAAACAGCTCAGTGATATGAAGGAGAATCATTGAACGAGTGGAGAAACAGTTCAGTGATCTGAAGGGGAATCAATGAACGAGTGGAGAAACAGTTCAGTGATCTGAAGGGGAATCATTGAACGAGTGGAGAAACAGTTCGGTGATCTGAAGGGGAATCATTGAACGAGTGGAGAAACAGTTCAGTGATATGAAGGGGAATCATTGAATGAGTGGAGAAACAGTTCAGTGATATGAAGGGGAATCACTGAATGAATGGAGAAACAGTTCAGTGATATCAAGGGGAATCGTTGAATGAGTGGAGAAACAGTTCAATGATATGAAGGGTAATCATTGAATGAGTGGAGAAACAATTCAGTGATATGAAGGGGAATCATTGAATGAGTAGAGAAACAGTTCAGTGATATGAAGGGAAATCATTGAATGAGTGGAGAAACAGTTCAGTGATATAAAGGGGGAATCATTGAATGAGTGGAGAAACAGCTCAGTGATATGAAGGGGAATCATTGAACGAGTGGAGAAACAGTTCAGTGATATGAAGGGGAATCATTGAACGAGTGGAGAAACAGTTCAATGATATGAAGGGGAATCATTGAACGAGTGGAGAAACAGCTCAGTGATATGAAGGGGAATCATTGAACAAGTGGAGAAACAGTTCAGTGATATGAAGGGGAATCATTGAACAAGTGGAGAAACAGTTCAGTGATATGAAGGGGAATCATTGAACAAGTGGAGAAACAGTTCAGTGATATGAAGGGGAATCATTGAACAAGTGGAGAAACAGTTCAGTGATATGAAGGGGAATCATTGAACAAGTGGAGAAACAGTTTAGTGATATGAAGGGGAATCATTGAACAAGTGGAGAAACAGTTCAGTGATATGAAGGGGAATCATTGAATGAGTGGAGAAACAGTTCAGTGATATGAAGGGGAATCACTGAACGACTGGAGAAACAGCTCAGTGATATGAAGGGGAATCATTGAACGAGTGGAGAAACAGTTCAGTGATATGAAGGGGAATCATTGAACGAGTGGAGAAACAGTTCGGTGATCTGAAGGGGAATCATTGAATGAGTGGAGAAACAGTTCAGTGATATGAAGGGGGAATCATTGAATGAGTGGAGAAACAGTTCAGTGATATGAAGGGGAATCATTGAATGAGTGGAGAAACAGTTCGGTGATCTGAAGGGGAATCATTGAACGAGTGGAGAAACAGTTCAGTGATCTGAAGAGGAATCATTGAATGGGTGGAGAAACAGTTCAGTGATATGAAGGGGAATCATTGAACGAGTGGAGAAACAGTTCAGTGATATGAAGGGGAATCATTGAACGAGTGGAGAAACAGTTCGGTGATCTGAAGGGGAATCATTGAATGAGTGGAGAAACAGATCAGTGATATGAAGGGGAATCATTGAACGAGTGGAGAAACAGTTCAGTGATATGAAGGGGCTAATTCGTTCCAGGAAAACAGAATCTCTTAGCAGACAGCCTAAGCAGAAACCTTTTGAATCCTCACGAATGGATGCTGGACCCCAACTTATTCAGCAGGATTACGACAGTTTGGGGTTGTCCTCGGATTGATCTGTTTGCATCTCATCTCAATCATCAGTTGCCTCTCTTTTGCACCAGGTCCTTCCACAAAATAGCTTGGAAAGTGGATGCCCTGTCCTTCAGCTGGAGGAATCTTTCGGGATATGCCTTCCCTCCTCTTCCTCTTCTGCCTCGGGTGTTACTGAAAATAAAACAGGACAAACCCAAGATTATCATTTTGATAGCTCCAAATTGGCCTCGGCAGTTTTGGTATCCAACTTTAAGACACCTGTTCTTGGAATCTCCATGGATTCTGCCTCTGTCTCCTTCCCTTCTGTCCCAGCATCAGGGTCAGATGCTACACTCTCAAATCAAGACTCTTTGCCTGGCAGCTTGGCTCTACAAGGGCCTTTGATTCCTTCTGCTCTTCCCAAACAAGTTTTGGATGTTCTCTTGGAAGCTAGGCACCCTAGCACTAGAAAATCTTATGCTTCTAAATGGAAAAGATTTTGTATTTGGATGCGGGATCGAGGTTCTGATCCTCTTTTGCCTGACATTTCTTCCATTTTACTTTACCTCTCAGACCTTTTGTTTAAAGGCCGCTCTTTTTCTTCCATTAAAATCCATGCTTATGCTATCTCAGCTCATTACAACACTGATCCCCCCATCTTCTCTCACCAGCTGGTGAGACAGTTCTTGAGAGGGGCTAAGAATTTAAGACCGCCTAGAACACCTCCTGTTCCTGCTTGGGATCTTAATTATGTTTTGGAGAAGCTTACTTTACCTCCCTTTGAGCCTGCTGCTGCTTCAGATATCAAGTTCTTATTCTGGAAAACAGCTATTTTATTAGCATTGACTTCTGCCAGAAGGGTGTCAGAGTTGCAAGCTCTCATGGCTGTGGAACCATACCTTATTTTCCACCAAGACAGAGTTGCCTTGAGGACCAATCCTACATTTATGCCTAAGGTATTTCTAAAGTGGCTTTAAATCAGACTATTCACCTTCCTACTTTCTTTCCAAATCCTCAAAACAAAGGGGAAAGGATTTTACATTCATTGGACGTACACAGACAACTACGATTTTACCTGGACAGAACTAAAGATTTCAGAAAATCTGATCAGTTGCTTATTTCTTATGCCTCCAGTTCTCTAGGCAAGGCTATTTCTAAACAAACTATTTCCAAATGGATTGCTCATGGGATAAGGTTTTGTTACTCTCACTTTGGGAAGCAGATTCCAGGTACTGTTAGAAGTCATTCTACTAGAGCAGCTGCCACTTCAGCAGCTTTTCTCAGAGGAGTTCCTAACAAGGACATTTTGGAAGCTGCCACTTGGAGTTCAGTGCATACTTTTTCTAAGCACTATAATCTCCCTTTGTATTCTAAGTCTAGGGCAGGTTTTGCCTCTGCTGTGTTGCAGGGTCTTCTGGCTGCCCCTTCTTCTGCATAACCTTCTCCCTCATCACAGCTTTGGGATTCCACCCTACAGTTATGACTGCAACAGTGAAACACGAAGAACATAGTACAGATGTGTACACCTACCATAAATGTGGATGTTTGAGTGTCTTCACTGTTGCAGTCAGTGTTTCCCTCCCACCAATCCCCTCTTATTTTTTGCTTGTTCTATCTTCCTCTTCTTTTGTGGTGTATTTGTGTTTCCTTTTTGGACACCTTTTGGTTACTTTGGGGGACTTCTGACATCTGGGGCAAGAAAGGCAGGAGAAGATGGCGTCGACTGTCAGCTTTATACCTCTGCGTTCTGACGTCAGGGTACTTGCTGGTCGAGCCGACGCCGGACCCAGACTTTGGAATTTTGGCCGACCTCGGGCTGCCTGCCGGCAGGAACACCCTACAGTTATGACTGCAACAGTGAAGACACTCGAACATCTACATTTATGGTAGGCGTACACAATCTCCTTATGTAAATCTGCCTCTCATTCATCCTTTTAGCTACATACGTAAGGATGCTTTTGTTGTTCTCCTTATGTAAATCTGCCTCTCATTCATCCTTTTAGCTACATACGTAAGGATGCTCCTGTTGTTCTCCGTATGTAAATCTGCCTCTCATTAATCCTTTTAGCTACATACGTAAGGATGCTTTTGTTGTTCTCCTTATGTAAATCTGCCTCTCATTCATCCTTTTAGCTGCATACGTAAGGATGCTTTTGTTTTCTCCTTATGTAAATCTGCCTCTCATTTGTCCTTTTAGCTACATACGTAAGGATGCTTTTGTTTTTCTCCTTATGTAAATCTGCCTCTCATTCATCCTTTTAGCTACATACGTAAGGATGCTTTTGTTGTTCTTATGTAAATCTGCCTCTCACTCATCCTTTTAGCTACATACGTAAGGATGCTTTTGTTGTTCTCCTTATGTAAATCTGCCTCTCATTCATCCTTTTAGCTACATACGTAAGGATGTTTTTGTTGTTCTCCTTATGTAAATCTGCCTCTCATTCATCCTTTTAGCTACATACGTAAGGATGTTTTTGTTGTTCTCCTTATGTAAATCTGCCTCTCATTCATCCTTTTAGCTACATACGTAAGGATACTTCTGCTGTTCTCTTTATGTAAATCTGCCTCTCATTCGTCCTTTTAGCTGCATACGTAAGGATGCTTTTGTTGTTCTTATGTAAATCTGCCTCTCATTCATCCTTTTAGCTAAATACGTAAGGATGCTTCTGTTGTTCTTATGTAAATCTGCCTCTCACTCATCCTTTTAGCTACATACGTAAGGATGCTTTTGTTGTTCTCCTTATGTAAATCTGCCTCTCATTCGTCCTTTTAGCTACATACGTAAGGATGCTTTTGTTGTTCTCCTTATGTAAATCTGCCTCTTATTCGTCCTTTTTGCTACATACATAAGGGTGCTTCTGTTGTTCTTATGTAAATCTGCCTCTCACTCATCCTTTTAGATACATATGTAAGGATGCTTCTGTTGTTCTCCATATGTAAATCTGCCTCTCATTCATCCTTTTAGCTACATACGTAAGGATGCTTTTGTTGTTCTTATGTAAATCTGCCTCTCATTCATCCTTTTAGCTACATACGTAAGGATGCTTCTGTTGTTCTCCGTATGTAAATCTGCCTCTCATTCATCCTTTTAGCTACATACGTAAGGATGCTTTTGTTGTTCTACGTATGTAAATCTGCCTCTCATTCTTCCTTTTAGCTACATACGTAAGGATGCTTTGCTGTTCTCCTTATGTAAATCTGCCTCTCATTCGTCCTTTTAGCTACATACGTAAGGATGCTTCTGTTGTTCTCCTTATGTAAATCTGCCTCTCATTCATCCTTTTAACTACATACGTAAGGATGCTTTTGTTGTTCTTATGTAAATCTGCCTCTCATTCGTCCTTTTAGCTACATACGTAAGGATGCTTTTGTTGTTCTCCTTATGTAAATCTGCCTCTCATCCATCCTTTTAGCTACATACGTAAGGATGCTTCTGTTGTTCTCCTTATGTAAATCTGCCTCTCATTCGTCCTTTTAGCTACATACGTAAGGATGCTTTTGTTGTTCTTATGTAAATCTGCCTCTCACTCATCCTTTTAGCTACATACGTAAGGATGCTGTTGTTGTTCTCCTTATGTAAATCTGCCTCCCATTCATCCTTTTAGCTACATACGTAAGGATGCTTCTGTTGTTCTCCTTATGTAAATCTGCCTCTCATTCGTCCTGTTAGCTACATACGTAAGGATGCTTTTGTTGTTCTACGTATGTAAATCTGCCTCTCATTCATCCTTTTAGCTACATACGTAAGGATGCTTTTGTTGTTCTCCTTATGTAAATCCGCCTCTCATTCGTCCTTTTAGCTGCATACGTAAGGATGCTTTTGTTGTTCTCCTTATGTAAATCTGCCTCTTATTCATCATTTTAGCTACATACGTAAGGAAGCTTTTGTTGTTCTTATGTAAATCTGCCTCTCACTCATCCTTTTAGCTACATACGTAAGGATGCCTTTGTTGTTCTTATGTAAATCTGCCTCTCACTCATCCTTTTAGCTACATACGTAAGGATGTTTTTGCTGTTCTACGTATGTAAATCTGCCTCTCATTCATCCTTTTAGCTACATACGTAAGGATGCTTTTGTTGTTCTTATGTAAATCCGCCTCTCATTCATCCTTTTAGCTACATACGTAAGGATTCTTTTGTTGTTCTCCTTATGTAAATCTGCCTCTCATTCATCCTTTTAGCTACATACGTAAGGATGTTTTTGTTGTTCTCCTTATGTAAATCTGCCTCTCATCCATCCTTTTAGCTACATACGTAAGGATGCTTCTGTTGTTCTCTGTATGTAAATCTGCCTCTCATTAATCCTTTTAGCTACATACGTAAGGATGCTTTTGTTGTTCTCCTTATGTAAATCTGCCTGTCATTCATCCTTTTAGCTACATACGTAAGGATGCTTTTGTTGTTGTTCTTATGTAAATCTGCCTCTCATTCATCCTTTTAGCTACATACGTAAGGATGCTTTTGTTGTTCTACGTATGTAAATCTGCCTCTCATTCATCCTTTTAGCTACATACGTAAGGATGCTTCTGTTGTTCTCCTTATGTAAATCTGCCTCTTATTCGTCCTTTTAGCTACATACGTAAGGATGCTTCTGTTGTTCTCCTTATGTAAATCTGCCTCTCATTCGTCCTTTTAGCTACATACGTAAGGATGCTTCTGTTGTTCTCCTTATGTAAATCTGCCTCTTATTCGTCCTTTTAGCTACATACGTAATGATGCTTTTGTTGTTCTCCTTATGTAAATCTGCCTCTCATTCATCCTTTTAGCTACATACGTAAGGATGCCTTTGTTGTTCTTATGTAAATCTGCCTCTCATTCATCCTTTTAGCTACATACGTAAGGATGCTTCTGTTGTTCTCCTTATGTAAATCTGCCTCTTATTCGTCCTTTTAGCTACATACGTAAGGATGCTTCTGTTGTTCTCCTTATGTAAATCTGCCTCTCATTCGTCCTTTTAGCTACATACGTAAGGATGCTTCTGTTGTTCTCCTTATGTAAATCTGCCTCTCATTCGTCCTTTTAGCTACATACGTAAGGATCAGTACATGTAATGTAAAAGAATAAATATACGCTGAAGCAACACGTTCCAATAGCAAGAAATAAAGAAAAAATCAGTGTCATGAACGGAACGTGAGAGCCTGTAAACTTTCTCAGTTACCAAATTCCAACAATGTCACCAAAGGAGTACCAGCAGCAAAAATAGCAGATAAACAGCAAATTAGAAGTCCATAGCTAGACAAATATCATTTCCAAAATCCAATACGATATCAACGGTAGTAGTAGGAACGTTCTTTATTCACACAACATAGGCTCAGTAAGCGCTTTCACCATACTTGGCTTCCTCAGACTGTAACAAACCATCTAACACCACAGTCATTTAAATACTATTACACAGACCTAAACAATCATTCAATCACCATGTAATAAAATATTTAAAGAGGCCCTGAGACCTACCTAACATTCTTACTTGATTAAAATACACTGCATATACAGTTCTTTAAAAACTTACGAATTTAAAACACTTACAATTCTAAAAACACTTACAAAAATAGAATATACTTATATACAAAATACAAAAAAGAAATATACTTGTGTACATAAAAAGTACAAATATATATGCACATAAATATATGTTCATAAAAAATGTGATCTATTCCTATAGCAAACTTCAAAGATAGGAAGATGCATTGATGTCAACGCCTCTTTAATCTCCTTTTCTTCAGCATGGGATGGATACTAACCTTGTCATTGAGACCAGGGTAGGATTCCGCTCTGCATCGCAGAATCCACCTTAGTTCCATTTCCAGTGTATAATTCTCAACATCCCCCCCTCTGATGTTGGTTTGGATATGTTGTATTACAAGGAACGTGAACTTATGTTGCTCATTGGTGGACATCTGATGTCTTGCTAATGCATTATTAGGGTCTTTCACTCTCATTTTATAGCAATGCTCCCTGATCCTCTCTCTGAGTTGCCTGTTGGTTTTACCAATGTAAAACGCAGTACAGGCGGAGCAGAGTGCAAGGTAGACTACATTCTTAGATTTACAATTAGTCCCTGTCATAAAAGTAAATATCTGCCCTGTAGTGGGTTGCTGAAAGCTGGTACTGTCATTAATGAACCCACATTGATTACAATTGCCACAGGCGCTAGTGTTAGACGCCAAATTGGAATATTTGGTACCACTCTTATGACAGAGAATCTCTTTAAGGTTCTTCTTATTTTTGTACATATACTTTGGTTTTAGACCAACCAAATCCCTGATCTCATTATCAACACATAATACTGCCCAATGTTTCTCAATAATATCCTTCACATTGTGGACATCTTGAGTATAAAAAACAGGTAAAGTAACGCTGGTACCTCTAAACCCATGCATATACCCATTTCCTTCAACCTCATTGCTCCAAGTATTATCTGAAAATATGGTCGGGCTGTAGTAGCCCTTAATCCTTTGGTTTCTTTAATAACTCTGTCTACTTCAACACCATTATATGATCTAGCTATTAACCTGCTTCTCAGACTCGAAATCTCTCCATGATAACCCTCATCTATGGGATTCAGGCGAGAGGCTCTCATGGCTTGACCTCTCATTACGTTATTAAAAACGTGGAGGGGGTGCATACTCGTTCTATGCAGTAGGGTGTTCTTGTAACAGCTCTTCCTGTGAACAGCTGTATTCAACATGCCATTCTGTAATCTTATTAAATCTACATCCAGGAATGATAACCTATCCCTGGAATATGTCATAGTAAATTTCAAGAAATGAGTTGTGTTGTTCATAAAAGCTGCAAATTCTAATAGTTCTACTTCTGTCCCCTCCCATATAAAGAAGAGGTCATCCACGAATCTCTTATAGAATCTAACATTCTGTTTACATAACATGTTAGATAATAATACCTCCCTTTCCCAATAAGCCATAACTAGGTTGGCGTAGCTATTGGCACAAGATGTGCCCATAGCTACGCCATCCCTTTGTAAATATAACTCCTCAGCGAACAGAAAAATATTGTTCTCCAAGATGACTTCAAGAAATAGCGCCAATAATTCAATCACATGAGTTTCCATACTGGAATATTTCTTCAAATAACTTTGCACATATTCTACACCACAATCATTAGGAATGACCGTGAAAAGACTGGTGACATCAAATGTGACCAAATAATAGTCACTGTTCTCATCCAATCTACTAACATGCTCATATAAACTGACAAGGAACTCTTTACTGTCTCTCAAAATAACATCATTCGAATCTATAACTGGTCTTAAATGTTTTTCCACATAAAGTGAAAATGGTTGCGTTAACCAACCCTCTCCCGAGACAATGGGCCTCATGGAGGGTTTCATCAGGCTCTTATGGACCTTGGGGAGACCTTTCAGTACAGGTATTAAGGGGTCATTCACCCTTAAGAACTTGGATAGATTTTTATCTATGATACCACTCTTAAATAAGTCATCAATAGTGTCATATACACGAAACACTTTCATCCTTACTTGCTCCATATTCAACTTACTATAGAATGAGGTGTCGCTCAACATCTGGCATACAGTATCCCTATATACCACAGCATCCATAATCACAATTGGACCTCCCTTATCTGCAGGGGCAATGATTATGGAATCATCATTTCTTAGGCTATCTAATGCTTGTCTTTGGGTAAAGGTCATGTTGTGTTTACCTTTCCTATTTCTACCATAGTTGTCACTATTGCTATAATATTCATATAGATCATGTTCCACTAACCTACCATATGTTTCCAATACAGGGTGTAATACTGGAACATATGTGCTGGTGGGCTTGAAACTATTCACACTAGAACTATTATCACCCGTTCCCAGATAATTCTGAGTGTGTGAATTTATATCCGTCTGTTGTTACGGTCAATAAGAAAATTAATAGTGATAACAGTGTGAATGGAATATCAATAACTAGTAACAAACAGGATGCATGTAATGTTCAAATTAATAATGTCAATCAGCCTGTGGTAAGGAGGAAAATTATAGAATATAGAAAGATTGATGATGTCAACAACAGGGATACCCCTTTCCCGATACAGTCACCCCGATTCAAGGGGAGGACACGCTCCATGAGCAGGGGCCGTCAAAAACGAAAGGTCATGGACACAGAGTCAGTAGGTCCAACCATAAAGAAGATGTGGAGCAGAAAGGGGAATCAATTATAATCAACTTGTCTAATAGGGTACTGAGTTTAGATGAAGAAATCGTACTGAACAAGGGATTGACATTCATTCCTACAAGAAGGAGTGATATTACTGACACACTGATTGACATTAAGATGTTTGTTAGAAACATTCAGTTAAAATTACAGTTTGGGAACTCGGGTGATAATAGTTCTAGTGTGAATAGTTTCAAGCCCACCAGCACATATGTTCCAGTATTACACCCTGTATTGGAAACATATGGTAGGTTAGTGGAACATGATCTATATGAATATTATAGCAATAGTGACAACTATGGTAGAAATAGGAAAGGTAAACACAACATGACCTTTACCCAAAGACAAGCATTAGATAGCCTAAGAAATGATGATTCCATAATCATTGCCCCTGCAGATAAGGGAGGTCCAATTGTGATTATGGATGCTGTGGTATATAGGGATACTGTATGCCAGATGTTGAGCGACACCTCATTCTATAGTAAGTTGAATATGGAGCAAGTAAGGATGAAAGTGTTTCGTGTATATGACACTATTGATGACTTATTTAAGAGTGGTATCATAGATAAAAATCTATCCAAGTTCTTAAGGGTGAATGACCCCTTAATACCTGTACTGAAAGGTCTCCCCAAGGTCCATAAGAGCCTGATGAAACCCTCCATGAGGCCCATTGTCTCGGGAGAGGGTTGGTTATAACCATTTTCACTTTATGTGGAAAAACATTTAAGACCAGTTATAGATTCGAATGATGTTATTTTGAGAGACAGTAAAGAGTTCCTTGTCAGTTTATATGAGCATGTTAGTAGATTGGATGAGAACAGTGACTATTATTTGGTCACATTTGATGTCACCAGTCTTTTCACGGTCATTCCTAATGATTGTGGTGTAGAATATGTGCAAAGTTATTTGAAGAAATATTCCAGTATGGAAACTCATGTGATTGAATTATTGGCGCTATTTCTTGAAGTCATCTTGGAGAACAATATTTTTCTGTTCTGAGGAGTTATATTTACAAAGGGATGGCGTAGCTATGGGCACATCTTGTGCCAATAGCTACGCCAACCTAGTTATGGCTTATTGGGAAAGGGAGGTATTATTATCTAACATGTTATGTAAACAGAATGTTAGATTCTATAAGAGATTCGTGGATGACCTCTTCTTTATATGGGAGGGACAGAAGTAGAACTATTAGAATTTGCAGCTTTTATGAACAACACAACTCATTTCTTGAAATTTACTATGACATATTCCAGGGATAGGTTATCATTCCTGGATGTAGATTTAATAAGATTACAGAATGGCATGTTGAATACAGCTGTTCACAGGAAGAGCTGTTACAAGAACACCCTACTGCATAGAACGAGTATGCACCCCCTCCACGTTTTTAATAACGTAATGAGAGGTCAAGCCATGAGAGCCTCTCGCCTGAATCCCATAGATGAGGGTTATCATGGAGAGATTTCGAGTCTGAGAAGCAGGTTAATAGCTAGATCATATAATGGTGTTGAAGTAGACAGAGTTATTAAAGAAACCAAAGGATTAAGGGCTACTACAGCCCGACCATATTTTTCAGATAATACTTGGAGCAATGAGGTTGAAGGAAATGGGTATATGCATGGGTTTAGAGGTACCAGCGTTACTTTACCTGTTTTTTATACTCAAGATGTCCACAATGTGAAGGATATTATTGAGAAACATTGGGCAGTATTATGTGTTGATAATGAGATCAGGGATTTGGTTGGTCTAAAACCAAAGTATATGTACAAAAATAAGAAGAACCTTAAAGAGATTCTCTGTCATAAGAGTGGTACCAAATATTCCAATTTGGCGTCTAACACTAGCGCCTGTGGCAATTGTAATCAATGTGGGTTCATTAATGACAGTACCAGCTTTCAGCAACCCACTACAGGGCAGATATTTACTTTTATGACAGGGACTAATTGTAAATCTAAGAATGTAGTCTACCTTGCACTCTGCTCCGCCTGTACTGCGTTTTACATTGGTAAAACCAACAGGCAACTCAGAGAGAGGATCAGGGAGCATTGCTATAAAATGAGAGTGAAAGACCCTAATAATGCATTAGCAAGACATCAGATGTCCACCAATGAGCAACATAAGTTCACGTTCCTTGTAATACAACATATCCAAACCAACATCAGAGGGGGGGATGTTGAGAATTATACACTGGAAATGGAACTAAGGTGGATTCTGCGATGCAGAGCGGAATCCTACCCTGGTCTCAATGACAAGGTTAGTATCCATCCCATGCTGAAGAAAAGGAGATTAAAGAGGCGTTGACATCAATGCATCTTCCTATCTTTGAAGTTTGCTATAGGAATAGATCACATTTTTTATGAACATATATTTATGTGCATATATATTTGTACTTTTTATGTACACAAGTATATTTCTTTTTTGTATTTTGTATATAAGTATATTCTATTTTGTAAGTGTTTTAGAATTGTAAGTGTTTTAAATTGTAAGTTTTAAAGAACTGTATATGCACTGTATTTTAATCAAGTAAGAATGTTAGGTAGGTCTCAGGGCCTCTTTAAATATTTTATTACATGGTGATTGAATGATTGTTTAGGTCTGTGTAATAGTATTTAAATGACTGTGGTGTTAGATGGTTTGTTACAGTCTGAGGAAGCCAAGTATGGTGAAAGCGCTTACTGAGCCTATGTTGTGTGAATAAAGAACATTCCTACTACTACCGTTGATATCGTATTGGATTTTGGAAATGATATTTGTCTAGCTATGGACTTCTAATTTGCTGTTTATCTGCTATTTTTGCTGCTGGTACTCCTTTGGTGACATTGTTGGAATTTGGTAACTGAGAAAGTTTACAGGCTCTCACGTTCCGTTCATGACACATACGTAAGGATGCTTCTGTTGTTCTCCTTATGTAAATCTGCCTCTTATTCATCCTTTTAGCTACATACGTAAGGATGCTTTTGTTGTCCTTATGTAAATCTGCCTCTCATTCATCCTTTTAGCTACATACGTAAGGATGCTTTTGTTGTTCTCCTTATGTAAATCTGCCTCTCATTCATCCTTTTAGCTACATACGTAAGGATGCTTTTGTTGTTCTTATGTAAATCTGCCTCTCATTCATCCTTTTAGCTACATACGTAAGGATGCTTTTGTTGTTCTTATGTAAATCTGCCTCTCATTCATCCTTTTAGCTACATACGTAAGGATGCTTTTGTTGTTCTCCTTATGTAAATCTGCCTCTCATTCATCCTTTTAGCTACATACGTAAGGATGCTTTTGTTGTTCTCCTTATGTAAATCTGCCTCTCATTCATCCTTTTAGCTACATACGTAAGGATGCTTTTGTTGTTCTCCTTATGTAAATCTGCCTCTCATTCATCCTTTTAGCTACATACGTAAGGATGCTTTTGTTGTTCTCCTTATGTAAATCTGCCTCTCATTCATCCTTTTAGCTACATACGTAAGGATGCTTTTGTTGTTCTCCTTATGTAAATCTGCCTCTCATTCATCCTTTTAGCTACATACGTAAGGATGCTTTTGTTGTTCTTATGTAAATCTGCCTCTCATTCATCCTTTTAGCTACATACGTAAGGATGCTTTTGTTGTTCTCCTTATGTAAATCTGCCTCTCATTCATCCTTTTAGCTACATACGTAAGGATGCTTTTGTTGTTCTTATGTAAATCTGCCTCTCATTCATCCTTTTAGCTACATACGTAAGGATGCTTTTGTTGTTCTCCTTATGTAAATCTGCCTCTCATTCATCCTTTTAGCTACATACGTAAGGATGCTTTTGTTGTTCTCCTTATGTAAATCTGCCTCTCATTCATCCTTTTAGCTACATACGTAAGGATGCTTTTGTTGTTCTCCTTATGTAAATCTGCCTCTCATTCATCCTTTTAGCTACATACGTAAGGATGCTTTTGTTGTTCTCCTTATGTAAATCTGCCTCTCATTCATCCTTTTAGCTACATACGTAAGGATGCTTTTGTTGTTCTCCTTATGTAAATCTGCCTCTCATTCATCCTTTTAGCTACATACGTAAGGATGCTTTTGTTGTTCTTATGTAAATCTGCCTCTCATTCATCCTTTTAGCTACATACGTAAGGATGCTTTTGTTGTTCTCCTTATGTAAATCTGCCTCTCATTCATCCTTTTAGCTACATACGTAAGGATGCTTTTGTTGTTCTTATGTAAATCTGCCTCTCATTCATCCTTTTAGCTACATACGTAAGGATGCTTTTGTTGTTCTCCTTATGTAAATCTGCCTCTCATTCATCCTTTTAGCTACATACGTAAGGATGCTTTTGTTGTTCTCCTTATGTAAATCTGCCTCTCATTCATCCTTTTAGCTACATACGTAAGGATGCTTTTGTTGTTCTCCTTATGTAAATCTGCCTCTCATTCATCCTTTTAGCTACATACGTAAGGATGCTTTTGTTGTTCTCCTTATGTAAATCTGCCTCTCATTCATCCTTTTAGCTACATACGTAAGGATGCTTTTGTTGTTCTCCTTATGTAAATCTGCCTCTCATTCATCCTTTTAGCTACATACGTAAGGATGCTTTTGTTGTTCTCCTTATGTAAATCTGCCTCTCATTCATCCTTTTAGCTACATACGTAAGGATGCTTTTGTTGTTCTCCTTATGTAAATCTGCCTCTCATTCATCCTTTTAGCTACATACGTAAGGATGCTTTTGTTGTTCTCCTTATGTAAATCTGCCTCTCATTCATCCTTTTAGCTACATACGTAAGGATGCTTTTGTTGTTCTCCTTATGTAAATCTGCCTCTCATTCATCCTTTTAGCTACATACGTAAGGATGCTTTTGTTGTTCTCCTTATGTAAATCTGCCTCTCATTCATCCTTTTAGCTACATACGTAAGGATGCTTTTGTTGTTCTCCTTATGTAAATCTGCCTCTCATTCATCCTTTTAGCTACATACGTAAGGATGCTTTTGTTGTTCTCCTTATGTAAATCTGCCTCTCATTCATCCTTTTAGCTACATACGTAAGGATGCTTTTGTTGTTCTCCTTATGTAAATCTGCCTCTCATTCATCCTTTTAGCTACATACGTAAGGATGCTTTTGTTGTTCTCCTTATGTAAATCTGCCTCTCATTCATCCTTTTAGCTACATACGTAAGGATGCTTTTGTTGTTCTCCTTATGTAAATCTGCCTCTCATTCATCCTTTTAGCTACATACGTAAGGATGCTTTTGTTGTTCTCCTTATGTAAATCTGCCTCTCATTCATCCTTTTAGCTACATACGTAAGGATGCTTTTGTTGTTCTCCTTATGTAAATCTGCCTCTCATTCATCCTTTTAGCTACATACGTAAGGATGCTTTTGTTGTTCTCCTTATGTAAATCTGCCTCTCATTCATCCTTTTAGCTACATACGTAAGGATGCTTTTGTTGTTCTCCTTATGTAAATCTGCCTCTCATTCATCCTTTTAGCTACATACGTAAGGATGCTTTTGTTGTTCTCCTTATGTAAATCTGCCTCTCATTCATCCTTTTAGCTACATACGTAAGGATGCTTTTGTTGTTCTCCTTATGTAAATCTGCCTCTCATTCATCCTTTTAGCTACATACGTAAGGATGCTTTTGTTGTTCTCCTTATGTAAATCTGCCTCTCATTCATCCTTTTAGCTACATACGTAAGGATGCTTTTGTTGTTCTCCTTATGTAAATCTGCCTCTCATTCATCCTTTTAGCTACATACGTAAGGATGCTTTTGTTGTTCTCCTTATGTAAATCTGCCTCTCATTCATCCTTTTAGCTACATACGTAAGGATGCTTTTGTTGTTCTCCTTATGTAAATCTGCCTCTCATTCATCCTTTTAGCTACATACGTAAGGATGCTTTTGTTGTTCTCCTTATGTAAATCTGCCTCTCATTCATCCTTTTAGCTACATACGTAAGGATGCTTTTGTTGTTCTCCTTATGTAAATCTGCCTCTCATTCATCCTTTTAGCTACATACGTAAGGATGCTTTTGTTGTTCTCCTTATGTAAATCTGCCTCTCATTCATCCTTTTAGCTACATACGTAAGGATGCTTTTGTTGTTCTCCTTATGTAAATCTGCCTCTCATTCATCCTTTTAGCTACATACGTAAGGATGCTTTTGTTGTTCTCCTTATGTAAATCTGCCTCTCATTCATCCTTTTAGCTACATACGTAAGGATGCTTTTGTTGTTCTCCTTATGTAAATCTGCCTCTCATTCATCCTTTTAGCTACATACGTAAGGATGCTTTTGTTGTTCTCCTTATGTAAATCTGCCTCTCATTCATCCTTTTAGCTACATACGTAAGGATGCTTTTGTTGTTCTCCTTATGTAAATCTGCCTCTCATTCATCCTTTTAGCTACATACGTAAGGATGCTTTTGTTGTTCTCCTTATGTAAATCTGCCTCTCATTCATCCTTTTAGCTACATACGTAAGGATGCTTTTGTTGTTCTCCTTATGTAAATCTGCCTCTCATTCATCCTTTTAGCTACATACGTAAGGATGCTTTTGTTGTTCTCCTTATGTAAATCTGCCTCTCATTCATCCTTTTAGCTACATACGTAAGGATGCTTTTGTTGTTCTCCTTATGTAAATCTGCCTCTCATTCATCCTTTTAGCTACATACGTAAGGATGCTTTTGTTGTTCTCCTTATGTAAATCTGCCTCTCATTCATCCTTTTAGCTACATACGTAAGGATGCTTTTGTTGTTCTCCTTATGTAAATCTGCCTCTCATTCATCCTTTTAGCTACATACGTAAGGATGCTTTTGTTGTTCTCCTTATGTAAATCTGCCTCTCATTCATCCTTTTAGCTACATACGTAAGGATGCTTTTGTTGTTCTCCTTATGTAAATCTGCCTCTCATTCATCCTTTTAGCTACATACGTAAGGATGCTTTTGTTGTTCTCCTTATGTAAATCTGCCTCTCATTCATCCTTTTAGCTACATACGTAAGGATGCTTTTGTTGTTCTCCTTATGTAAATCTGCCTCTCATTCATCCTTTTAGCTACATACGTAAGGATGCTTTTGTTGTTCTCCTTATGTAAATCTGCCTCTCATTCATCCTTTTAGCTACATACGTAAGGATGCTTTTGTTGTTCTCTGTATGTAAATCTGCCTCTCATTCATCCTTTTAGCTACATACGTAAGGATGCTTTTGTTGTTCTCCTTATGTAAATCTGCCTCTCATTCATCCTTTTAGCTACATACGTAAGGATGCTTTTGTTGTTCTCCTTATGTAAATCTGCCTCTCATTCATCCTTTTAGCTACATACGTAAGGATGCTTTTGTTGTTCTCCTTATGTAAATCTGCCTCTCATTCATCCTTTTAGCTACATACGTAAGGATGCTTTTGTTGTTCTCCGTATGTAAATCTGCCTCTCATTCATCCTTTTAGCTACATACGTAAGGATGCTTTTGTTGTTCTCCTTATGTAAATCTGCCTCTCATTCATCCTTTTAGCTACATACGTAAGGATGCTTTTGTTGTTCTCCTTATGTAAATCTGCCTCTCATTCATCCTTTTAGCTACATACGTAAGGATGCTTTTGTTGTTCTCCTTATGTAAATCTGCCTCTCATTCATCCTTTTAGCTACATACGTAAGGATGCTTTTGTTGTTCTCCTTATGTAAATCTGCCTCTCATTCATCCTTTTAGCTACATACGTAAGGATGCTTTTGTTGTTCTCCTTATGTAAATCTGCCTCTCATTCATCCTTTTAGCTACATACGTAAGGATGCTTTTGTTGTTCTCCTTATGTAAATCTGCCTCTCATTCATCCTTTTAGCTACATACGTAAGGATGCTTTTGTTGTTCTCCTTATGTAAATCTGCCTCTCATTCATCCTTTTAGCTACATACGTAAGGATGCTTTTGTTGTTCTCCTTATGTAAATCTGCCTCTCATTCATCCTTTTAGCTACATACGTAAGGATGCTTTTGTTGTTCTCCTTATGTAAATCTGCCTCTCATTCATCCTTTTAGCTACATACGTAAGGATGCTTTTGTTGTTCTCCTTATGTAAATCTGCCTCTCATTCATCCTTTTAGCTACATACGTAAGGATGCTTTTGTTGTTCTCCTTATGTAAATCTGCCTCTCATTCATCCTTTTAGCTACATACGTAAGGATGCTTTTGTTGTTCTCCTTATGTAAATCTGCCTCTCATTCATCCTTTTAGCTACATACGTAAGGATGCTTTTGTTGTTCTCCTTATGTAAATCTGCCTCTCATTCATCCTTTTAGCTACATACGTAAGGATGCTTTTGTTGTTCTCCTTATGTAAATCTGCCTCTCATTCATCCTTTTAGCTACATACGTAAGGATGCTTTTGTTGTTCTCCTTATGTAAATCTGCCTCTCATTCATCCTTTTAGCTACATACGTAAGGATGCTTTTGTTGTTCTCCTTATGTAAATCTGCCTCTCATTCATCCTTTTAGCTACATACGTAAGGATGCTTTTGTTGTTCTCCTTATGTAAATCTGCCTCTCATTCATCCTTTTAGCTACATACGTAAGGATGCTTTTGTTGTTCTCCTTATGTAAATCTGCCTCTCATTCATCCTTTTAGCTACATACGTAAGGATGCTTTTGTTGTTCTCCTTATGTAAATCTGCCTCTCATTCATCCTTTTAGCTACATACGTAAGGATGCTTTTGTTGTTCTCCTTATGTAAATCTGCCTCTCATTCATCCTTTTAGCTACATACGTAAGGATGCTTTTGTTGTTCTCCTTATGTAAATCTGCCTCTCATTCATCCTTTTAGCTACATACGTAAGGATGCTTTTGTTGTTCTCCTTATGTAAATCTGCCTCTCATTCATCCTTTTAGCTACATACGTAAGGATGCTTTTGTTGTTCTCCTTATGTAAATCTGCCTCTCATTCATCCTTTTAGCTACATACGTAAGGATGCTTTTGTTGTTCTCCTTATGTAAATCTGCCTCTCATTCATCCTTTTAGCTACATACGTAAGGATGCTTTTGTTGTTCTCCTTATGTAAATCTGCCTCTCATTCATCCTTTTAGCTACATACGTAAGGATGCTTTTGTTGTTCTCCTTATGTAAATCTGCCTCTCATTCATCCTTTTAGCTACATACGTAAGGATGTTTTTGTTGTTCTCCTTATGTAAATCTGCCTCTCATTCATCCTTTTAGCTACATACGTAAGGATGCTTTTGTTGTTCTCCTTATGTAAATCTGCCTCTCATTCATCCTTTTAGCTACATACGTAAGGATGCTTTTGTTGTTCTCCTTATGTAAATCTGCCTCTCATTCATCCTTTTAGCTACATACGTAAGGATGCTTTTGTTGTTCTCCTTATGTAAATCTGCCTCTCATTCATCCTTTTAGCTACATACGTAAGGATGCTTTTGTTGTTCTCCTTATGTAAATCTGCCTCTCATTCATCCTTTTAGCTACATACGTAAGGATGTTTTTGTTGTTCTCCTTATGTAAATCTGCCTCTCATTCATCCTTTTAGCTACATACGTAAGGATGCTTTTGTTGTTCTCCTTATGTAAATCTGCCTCTCATTCATCCTTTTAGCTACATACGTAAGGATGCTTTTGTTGTTCTCCTTATGTAAATCTGCCTCTCATTCATCCTTTTAGCTACATACGTAAGGATGCTTTTGTTGTTCTCCTTATGTAAATCTGCCTCTCATTCATCCTTTTAGCTACATACGTAAGGATGCTTTTGTTGTTCTCCTTATGTAAATCTGCCTCTCATTCATCCTTTTAGCTACATACGTAAGGATGCTTTTGTTGTTCTCCTTATGTAAATCTGCCTCTCATTCATCCTTTTAGCTACATACGTAAGGATGCTTTTGTTGTTCTCCTTATGTAAATCTGCCTCTCATTCATCCTTTTAGCTACATACGTAAGGATGCTTTTGTTGTTCTCCTTATGTAAATCTGCCTCTCATTCATCCTTTTAGCTACATACGTAAGGATGCTTTTGTTGTTCTCCTTATGTAAATCTGCCTCTCATTCATCCTTTTAGCTACATACGTAAGGATGCTTTTGTTGTTCTCCTTATGTAAATCTGCCTCTCATTCATCCTTTTAGCTACATACGTAAGGATGCTTTTGTTGTTCTCCTTATGTAAATCTGCCTCTCATTCATCCTTTTAGCTACATACGTAAGGATGCTTTTGTTGTTCTCCTTATGTAAATCTGCCTCTCATTCATCCTTTTAGCTACATACGTAAGGATGCTTTTGTTGTTCTCCTTATGTAAATCTGCCTCTCATTCATCCTTTTAGCTACATACGTAAGGATGCTTTTGTTGTTCTCCTTATGTAAATCTGCCTCTCATTCATCCTTTTAGCTACATACGTAAGGATGCTTTTGTTGTTCTCCTTATGTAAATCTGCCTCTCATTCATCCTTTTAGCTACATACGTAAGGATGCTTTTGTTGTTCTCCTTATGTAAATCTGCCTCTCATTCATCCTTTTAGCTACATACGTAAGGATGCTTTTGTTGTTCTCCTTATGTAAATCTGCCTCTCATTCATCCTTTTAGCTACATACGTAAGGATGCTTTTGTTGTTCTCCTTATGTAAATCTGCCTCTCATTCATCCTTTTAGCTACATACGTAAGGATGCTTTTGTTGTTCTCCTTATGTAAATCTGCCTCTCATTCATCCTTTTAGCTACATACGTAAGGATGCTTTTGTTGTTCTCCTTATGTAAATCTGCCTCTCATTCATCCTTTTAGCTACATACGTAAGGATGCTTTTGTTGTTCTTATGTAAATCTGCCTCTCATTCATCCTTTTAGCTACATACGTAAGGATGCTTTTGTTGTTCTCCTTATGTAAATCTGCCTCTCATTCATCCTTTTAGCTACATACGTAAGGATGCTTTTGTTGTTCTCCTTATGTAAATCTGCCTCTCATTCATCCTTTTAGCTACATACGTAAGGATGCTTTTGTTGTTCTCCTTATGTAAATCTGCCTCTCATTCATCCTTTTAGCTACATACGTAAGGATGCTTTTGTTGTTCTCCTTATGTAAATCTGCCTCTCATTCATCCTTTTAGCTACATACGTAAGGATGCTTTTGTTGTTCTCCTTATGTAAATCTGCCTCTCATTCATCCTTTTAGCTACATACGTAAGGATGCTTTTGTTGTTCTCCTTATGTAAATCTGCCTCTCATTCATCCTTTTAGCTACATACGTAAGGATGCTTTTGTTGTTCTCCTTATGTAAATCTGCCTCTCATTCATCCTTTTAGCTACATACGTAAGGATGCTTTTGTTGTTCTCCTTATGTAAATCTGCCTCTCATTCATCCTTTTAGCTACATACGTAAGGATGCTTTTGTTGTTCTCCTTATGTAAATCTGCCTCTCATTCATCCTTTTAGCTACATACGTAAGGATGCTTTTGTTGTTCTCCTTATGTAAATCTGCCTCTCATTCATCCTTTTAGCTACATACGTAAGGATGCTTTTGTTGTTCTCCTTATGTAAATCTGCCTCTCATTCATCCTTTTAGCTACATACGTAAGGATGCTTTTGTTGTTCTCCTTATGTAAATCTGCCTCTCATTCATCCTTTTAGCTACATACGTAAGGATGCTTTTGTTGTTCTCCTTATGTAAATCTGCCTCTCATTCATCCTTTTAGCTACATACGTAAGGATGCTTTTGTTGTTCTCCTTATGTAAATCTGCCTCTCATTCATCCTTTTAGCTACATACGTAAGGATGCTTTTGTTGTTCTCCTTATGTAAATCTGCCTCTCATTCATCCTTTTAGCTACATACGTAAGGATGCTTTTGTTGTTCTCCTTATGTAAATCTGCCTCTCATTCATCCTTTTAGCTACATACGTAAGGATGCTTTTGTTGTTCTCCTTATGTAAATCTGCCTCTCATTCATCCTTTTAGCTACATACGTAAGGATGCTTTTGTTGTTCTCCTTATGTAAATCTGCCTCTCATTCATCCTTTTAGCTACATACGTAAGGATGCTTTTGTTGTTCTCCTTATGTAAATCTGCCTCTCATTCATCCTTTTAGCTACATACGTAAGGATGCTTTTGTTGTTCTCCTTATGTAAATCTGCCTCTCATTCATCCTTTTAGCTACATACGTAAGGATGCTTTTGTTGTTCTCCTTATGTAAATCTGCCTCTCATTCATCCTTTTAGCTACATACGTAAGGATGCTTTTGTTGTTCTCCTTATGTAAATCTGCCTCTCATTCATCCTTTTAGCTACATACGTAAGGATGCTTTTGTTGTTCTCCTTATGTAAATCTGCCTCTCATTCATCCTTTTAGCTACATACGTAAGGATGCTTTTGTTGTTCTCCTTATGTAAATCTGCCTCTCATTCATCCTTTTAGCTACATACGTAAGGATGCTTTTGTTGTTCTCCTTATGTAAATCTGCCTCTCATTCATCCTTTTAGCTACATACGTAAGGATGCTTTTGTTGTTCTCCTTATGTAAATCTGCCTCTCATTCATCCTTTTAGCTACATACGTAAGGATGCTTTTGTTGTTCTCCTTATGTAAATCTGCCTCTCATTCATCCTTTTAGCTACATACGTAAGGATGCTTTTGTTGTTCTCCTTATGTAAATCTGCCTCTCATTCATCCTTTTAGCTACATACGTAAGGATGCTTTTGTTGTTCTCCTTATGTAAATCTGCCTCTCATTCATCCTTTTAGCTACATACGTAAGGATGCTTTTGTTGTTCTCCTTATGTAAATCTGCCTCTCATTCATCCTTTTAGCTACATACGTAAGGATGCTTTTGTTGTTCTCCTTATGTAAATCTGCCTCTCATTCATCCTTTTAGCTACATACGTAAGGATGCTTTTGTTGTTCTCCTTATGTAAATCTGCCTCTCATTCATCCTTTTAGCTACATACGTAAGGATGCTTTTGTTGTTCTCCTTATGTAAATCTGCCTCTCATTCATCCTTTTAGCTACATACGTAAGGATGCTTTTGTTGTTCTCCTTATGTAAATCTGCCTCTCATTCATCCTTTTAGCTACATACGTAAGGATGCTTTTGTTGTTCTCCTTATGTAAATCTGCCTCTCATTCATCCTTTTAGCTACATACGTAAGGATGCTTTTGTTGTTCTCCTTATGTAAATCTGCCTCTCATTCATCCTTTTAGCTACATACGTAAGGATGCTTTTGTTGTTCTCCTTATGTAAATCTGCCTCTCATTCATCCTTTTAGCTACATACGTAAGGATGCTTTTGTTGTTCTCCTTATGTAAATCTGCCTCTCATTCATCCTTTTAGCTACATACGTAAGGATGCTTTTGTTGTTCTCCTTATGTAAATCTGCCTCTCATTCATCCTTTTAGCTACATACGTAAGGATGCTTTTGTTGTTCTCCTTATGTAAATCTGCCTCGCATTCATCCTTTTAGCTACATACGTAAGGATGCTTTTGTTGTTCTCCTTATGTAAATCTGCCTCTCATTCATCCTTTTAGCTACATACGTAAGGATGCTTTTGTTGTTCTCCTTATGTAAATCTGCCTCTCATTCATCCTTTTAGCTACATACGTAAGGATGCTTTTGTTGTTCTCCTTATGTAAATCTGCCTCTCATTCATCCTTTTAGCTACATACGTAAGGATGCTTTTGTTGTTCTCCTTATGTAAATCTGCCTCTCATTCATCCTTTTAGCTACATACGTAAGGATGCTTTTGTTGTTCTCCTTATGTAAATCTGCCTCTCATTCATCCTTTTAGCTACATACGTAAGGATGCTTTTGTTGTTCTCCTTATGTAAATCTGCCTCTCATTCATCCTTTTAGCTACATACGTAAGGATGCTTTTGTTGTTCTCCTTATGTAAATCTGCCTCTCATTCATCCTTTTAGCTACATACGTAAGGATGCTTTTGTTGTTCTCCTTATGTAAATCTGCCTCTCATTCATCCTTTTAGCTACATACGTAAGGATGCTTTTGTTGTTCTCCTTATGTAAATCTGCCTCTCATTCATCCTTTTAGCTACATACGTAAGGATGCTTTTGTTGTTCTCCTTATGTAAATCTGCCTCTCATTCATCCTTTTAGCTACATACGTAAGGATGCTTTTGTTGTTCTCCTTATGTAAATCTGCCTCTCATTCATCCTTTTAGCTACATACGTAAGGATGCTTTTGTTGTTCTCCTTATGTAAATCTGCCTCTCATTCATCCTTTTAGCTACATACGTAAGGATGCTTTTGTTGTTCTTATGTAAATCTGCCTCTCATTCATCCTTTTAGCTACATACGTAAGGATGCTTTTGTTGTTCTCCTTATGTAAATCTGCCTCTCATTCATCCTTTTAGCTACATACGTAAGGATGCTTTTGTTGTTCTCCTTATGTAAATCTGCCTCTCATTCATCCTTTTAGCTACATACGTAAGGATGCTTTTGTTGTTCTCCTTATGTAAATCTGCCTCTCATTCATCCTTTTAGCTACATACGTAAGGATGCTTTTGTTGTTCTCCTTATGTAAATCTGCCTCTCATTCATCCTTTTAGCTACATACGTAAGGATGCTTTTGTTGTTCTCCTTATGTAAATCTGCCTCTCATTCATCCTTTTAGCTACATACGTAAGGATGCTTTTGTTGTTCTCCTTATGTAAATCTGCCTCTCATTCATCCTTTTAGCTACATACGTAAGGATGCTTTTGTTGTTCTCCTTATGTAAATCTGCCTCTCATTCGTCCTTTTAGCTACATACGTAAGGATGCTTTTGTTCTCCTTATGTAAATCTGCCTCTCATTCATCCTTTTAGCTACATACGTAAGGATGCTTTTGTTGTTCTCCTTATGTAAATCTGCCTCTCATTCATCCTTTTAGCTACATACGTAAGGATGCTTTTGTTGTTCTCCTTATGTAAATCTGCCTCTCATTCATCCTTTTAGCTACATACGTAAGGATGCTTTTGTTGTTCTCCTTATGTAAATCTGCCTCTCATTCATCCTTTTAGCTACATACGTAAGGATGCTTTTGTTGTTCTCCTTATGTAAATCTGCCTCTCATTCATCCTTTTAGCTACATACGTAAGGATGCTTTTGTTGTTCTCCTTATGTAAATCTGCCTCTCATTCATCCTTTTAGCTACATACGTAAGGATGCTTTTGTTGTTCTCCTTATGTAAATCTGCCTCTCATTCATCCTTTTAGCTACATACGTAAGGATGCTTCTGTTGTTCTCCTTATGTAAATCTGCCTCTCATTCATCCTTTTAGCTACATACGTAAGGATGCTTTTGTTGTTCTCCTTATGTAAATCTGCCTCTCATTCATCCTTTTAGCTACATACGTAAGGATGCTTTTGTTGTTCTCCTTATGTAAATCTGCCTCTCATTCATCCTTTTAGCTACATACGTAAGGATGCTTTTGTTGTTCTCCTTATGTAAATCTGCCTCTCATTCATCCTTTTAGCTACATACGTAAGGATGCTTTTGTTGTTCTCCTTATGTAAATCTGCCTCTCATTCATCCTTTTAGCTACATACGTAAGGATGCTTTTGTTGTTCTCCTTATGTAAATCTGCCTCTCATTCATCCTTTTAGCTACATACGTAAGGATGCTTTTGTTGTTCTCCTTATGTAAATCTGCCTCTCATTCATCCTTTTAGCTACATACGTAAGGATGCTTTTGTTGTTCTCCTTATGTAAATCTGCCTCTCATTCATCCTTTTAGCTACATACGTAAGGATGCTTTTGTTGTTCTCCTTATGTAAATCTGCCTCTCATTCATCCTTTTAGCTACATACGTAAGGATGCTTTTGTTGTTCTCCTTATGTAAATCTGCCTCTCATTCATCCTTTTAGCTACATACGTAAGGATGCTTTTGTTGTTCTCCTTATGTAAATCTGCCTCTCATTCATCCTTTTAGCTACATACGTAAGGATGCTTTTGTTGTTCTCCTTATGTAAATCTGCCTCTCATTCATCCTTTTAGCTACATACGTAAGGATGCTTTTGTTGTTCTCCTTATGTAAATCTGCCTCTCATTCATCCTTTTAGCTACATACGTAAGGATGCTTTTGTTGTTCTCCTTATGTAAATCTGCCTCTCATTCATCCTTTTAGCTACATACGTAAGGATGCTTTTGTTGTTCTCCTTATGTAAATCTGCCTCTCATTCATCCTTTTAGCTACATACGTAAGGATGCTTTTGTTGTTCTCCTTATGTAAATCTGCCTCTCATTCATCCTTTTAGCTACATACGTAAGGATGCTTTTGTTGTTCTCCTTATGTAAATCTGCCTCTCATTCATCCTTTTAGCTACATACGTAAGGATGCTTTTGTTGTTCTCCTTATGTAAATCTGCCTCTCATTCATCCTTTTAGCTACATACGTAAGGATGCTTTTGTTGTTCTCCTTATGTAAATCTGCCTCTCATTCATCCTTTTAGCTACATACGTAAGGATGCTTTTGTTGTTCTCCTTATGTAAATCTGCCTCTCATTCATCCTTTTAGCTACATACGTAAGGATGCTTTTGTTGTTCTCCTTATGTAAATCTGCCTCTCATTCATCCTTTTAGCTACATACGTAAGGATGCTTTTGTTGTTCTCCTTATGTAAATCTGCCTCTCATTCATCCTTTTAGCTACATACGTAAGGATGCTTTTGTTGTTCTCCTTATGTAAATCTGCCTCTCATTCATCCTTTTAGCTACATACGTAAGGATGCTTTTGTTGTTCTCCTTATGTAAATCTGCCTCTCATTCATCCTTTTAGCTACATACGTAAGGATGCTTTTGTTGTTCTCCTTATGTAAATCTGCCTCTCATTCATCCTTTTAGCTACATACGTAAGGATGCTTTTGTTGTTCTCCTTATGTAAATCTGCCTCTCATTCATCCTTTTAGCTACATACGTAAGGATGCTTTTGTTGTTCTCCTTATGTAAATCTGCCTCTCATTCATCCTTTTAGCTACATACGTAAGGATGCTTTTGTTGTTCTCCTTATGTAAATCTGCCTCTCATTCATCCTTTTAGCTACATACGTAAGGATGCTTTTGTTGTTCTCCTTATGTAAATCTGCCTCTCATTCATCCTTTTAGCTACATACGTAAGGATGCTTTTGTTGTTCTCCTTATGTAAATCTGCCTCTCATTCATCCTTTTAGCTACATACGTAAGGATGCTTTTGTTGTTCTCCTTATGTAAATCTGCCTCTCATTCATCCTTTTAGCTACATACGTAAGGATGCTTTTGTTGTTCTCCTTATGTAAATCTGCCTCTCATTCATCCTTTTAGCTACATACGTAAGGATGCTTTTGTTGTTCTCCTTATGTAAATCTGCCTCTCATTCATCCTTTTAGCTACATACGTAAGGATGCTTTTGTTGTTCTCCTTATGTAAATCTGCCTCTCATTCATCCTTTTAGCTACATACGTAAGGATGCTTTTGTTGTTCTCCTTATGTAAATCTGCCTCTCATTCATCCTTTTAGCTACATACGTAAGGATGTTTTTGTTGTTCTCCTTATGTAAATCTGCCTCTCATTCATCCTTTTAGCTACATACGTAAGGATGCTTTTGTTGTTCTCCTTATGTAAATCTGCCTCTCATTCATCCTTTTAGCTACATACGTAAGGATGCTTTTGTTGTTCTCCTTATGTAAATCTGCCTCTCATTCATCCTTTTAGCTACATACGTAAGGATGCTTTTGTTGTTCTCCTTATGTAAATCTGCCTCTCATTCATCCTTTTAGCTACATACGTAAGGATGCTTTTGTTGTTCTCCTTATGTAAATCTGCCTCTCATTCATCCTTTTAGCTACATACGTAAGGATGCTTCTGTTGTTCTCCTTATGTAAATCTGCCTCTCATTCATCCTTTTAGCTACATACGTAAGGATGCTTTTGTTGTTCTCCTTATGTAAATCTGCCTCTCATTCATCCTTTTAGCTACATACGTAAGGATGCTTTTGTTGTTCTCCTTATGTAAATCTGCCTCTCATTCATCCTTTTAGCTACATACGTAAGGATGCTTTTGTTGTTCTCCTTATGTAAATCTGCCTCTCATTCATCCTTTTAGCTACATACGTAAGGATGCTTTTGTTGTTCTCCTTATGTAAATCTGCCTCTCATTCATCCTTTTAGCTACATACGTAAGGATGCTTTTGTTGTTCTCCTTATGTAAATCTGCCTCTCATTCATCCTTTTAGCTACATACGTAAGGATGCTTTTGTTGTTCTCCTTATGTAAATCTGCCTCTCATTCATCCTTTTAGCTACATACGTAAGGATGCTTTTGTTGTTCTCCTTATGTAAATCTGCCTCTCATTCATCCTTTTAGCTACATACGTAAGGATGCTTTTGTTGTTCTCCTTATGTAAATCTGCCTCTCATTCATCCTTTTAGCTACATACGTAAGGATGCTTTTGTTGTTCTCCTTATGTAAATCTGCCTCTCATTCATCCTTTTAGCTACATACGTAAGGATGCTTTTGTTGTTCTCCTTATGTAAATCTGCCTCTCATTCATCCTTTTAGCTACATACGTAAGGATGCTTTTGTTGTTCTCCTTATGTAAATCTGCCTCTCATTCATCCTTTTAGCTACATACGTAAGGATGCTTTTGTTGTTCTCCTTATGTAAATCTGCCTCTCATTCATCCTTTTAGCTACATACGTAAGGATGCTTTTGTTGTTCTCCTTATGTAAATCTGCCTCTCATTCATCCTTTTAGCTACATACGTAAGGATGCTTTTGTTGTTCTCCTTATGTAAATCTGCCTCTCATTCATCCTTTTAGCTACATACGTAAGGATGCTTTTGTTGTTCTCCTTATGTAAATCTGCCTCTCATTCATCCTTTTAGCTACATACGTAAGGATGCTTTTGTTGTTCTCCTTATGTAAATCTGCCTCTCATTCATCCTTTTAGCTACATACGTAAGGATGCTTTTGTTGTTCTCCTTATGTAAATCTGCCTCTCATTCATCCTTTTAGCTACATACGTAAGGATGCTTTTGTTGTTCTCCTTATGTAAATCTGCCTCTCATTCATCCTTTTAGCTACATACGTAAGGATGCTTTTGTTGTTCTCCTTATGTAAATCTGCCTCTCATTCATCCTTTTAGCTACATACGTAAGGATGCTTTTGTTGTTCTCCTTATGTAAATCTGCCTCTCATTCATCCTTTTAGCTACATACGTAAGGATGCTTTTGTTGTTCTCCTTATGTAAATCTGCCTCTCATTCATCCTTTTAGCTACATACGTAAGGATGCTTTTGTTGTTCTCCTTATGTAAATCTGCCTCTCATTCATCCTTTTAGCTACATACGTAAGGATGCTTTTGTTGTTCTCCTTATGTAAATCTGCCTCTCATTCATCCTTTTAGCTACATACGTAAGGATGCTTTTGTTGTTCTCCTTATGTAAATCTGCCTCTCATTCATCCTTTTAGCTACATACGTAAGGATGCTTTTGTTGTTCTCCTTATGTAAATCTGCCTCTCATTCATCCTTTTAGCTACATACGTAAGGATGCTTTTGTTGTTCTCCTTATGTAAATCTGCCTCTCATTCATCCTTTTAGCTACATACGTAAGGATGCTTTTGTTGTTCTCCTTATGTAAATCTGCCTCTCATTCATCCTTTTAGCTACATACGTAAGGATGCTTTTGTTGTTCTCCTTATGTAAATCTGCCTCTCATTCATCCTTTTAGCTACATACGTAAGGATGCTTTTGTTGTTCTCCTTATGTAAATCTGCCTCTCATTCATCCTTTTAGCTACATACGTAAGGATGCTTTTGTTGTTCTCCTTATGTAAATCTGCCTCTCATTCATCCTTTTAGCTACATACGTAAGGATGCTTTTGTTGTTCTCCTTATGTAAATCTGCCTCTCATTCATCCTTTTAGCTACATACGTAAGGATGCTTTTGTTGTTCTCCTTATGTAAATCTGCCTCTCATTCATCCTTTTAGCTACATACGTAAGGATGCTTTTGTTGTTCTCCTTATGTAAATCTGCCTCTCATTCATCCTTTTAGCTACATACGTAAGGATGCTTTTGTTGTTCTCCTTATGTAAATCTGCCTCTCATTCATCCTTTTAGCTACATACGTAAGGATGCTTTTGTTGTTCTCCTTATGTAAATCTGCCTCTCATTCATCCTTTTAGCTACATACGTAAGGATGCTTTTGTTGTTCTCCTTATGTAAATCTGCCTCTCATTCATCCTTTTAGCTACATACGTAAGGATGCTTTTGTTGTTCTCCTTATGTAAATCTGCCTCTCATTCATCCTTTTAGCTACATACGTAAGGATGCTTTTGTTGTTCTCCTTATGTAAATCTGCCTCTCATTCATCCTTTTAGCTACATACGTAAGGATGCTTTTGTTGTTCTCCTTATGTAAATCTGCCTCTCATTCATCCTTTTAGCTACATACGTAAGGATGCTTTTGTTGTTCTCCTTATGTAAATCTGCCTCTCATTCATCCTTTTAGCTACATACGTAAGGATGCTTTTGTTGTTCTCCTTATGTAAATCTGCCTCTCATTCATCCTTTTAGCTACA
This sequence comes from Protopterus annectens, assembly GCF_019279795.1. Lineage (NCBI taxonomy): Eukaryota > Metazoa > Chordata > Ceratodontiformes > Protopteridae > Protopterus > Protopterus annectens. The sequence goes on from NC_056749.1 coordinate 39,716,604, forward strand.
TACGTAAGGATGCTTTTGTTGTTCTCCTTATGTAAATCTGCCTCTCATTCATCCTTTTAGCTACATACGTAAGGATGCTTTAGTTGTTCTCCTTATGTAAATCTGCCTCTTATTCATCCTTTTAGCTACATACGTAAGGATGCTTTTGTTGTTCTCCTTATGTAAATCTGCCTCTCATTCATCCTTTTAGCTACATACGTAAGGATGCTTTTGTTGTTCTCCTTATGTAAATCTGCCTCTCATTCATCCTTTTAGCTACATACGTAAGGATGCTTTTGTTGTTCTCCTTATGTAAATCTGCCTCTCATTCATCCTTTTAGCTACATACGTAAGGATGCTTTTGTTGTTCTCCTTATGTAAATCTGCCTCTCATTCATCCTTTTAGCTACATACGTAAGGATGCTTTTGTTGTTCTCCTTATGTAAATCTGCCTCTCATTCATCCTTTTAGCTACATACGTAAGGATGCTTTTGTTGTTCTCCTTATGTAAATCTGCCTCTCATTCATCCTTTTAGCTACATACGTAAGGATGCTTTTGTTGTTCTCCTTATGTAAATCTGCCTCTCATTCATCCTTTTAGCTACATACGTAAGGATGCTTTTGTTGTTCTCCTTATGTAAATCTGCCTCTCATTCATCCTTTTAGCTACATACGTAAGGATGCTTTTGTTGTTCTCCTTATGTAAATCTGCCTCTCATTCATCCTTTTAGCTACATACGTAAGGATGCTTTTGTTGTTCTTATGTAAATCTGCCTCTCATTCATCCTTTTAGCTACATACGTAAGGATGCTTTTGTTGTTCTCCTTATGTAAATCTGCCTCTCATTCATCCTTTTAGCTACATACGTAAGGATGCTTTTGTTGTTCTCCTTATGTAAATCTGCCTCTCATTCATCCTTTTAGCTACATACGTAAGGATGCTTTTGTTGTTCTCCTTATGTAAATCTGCCTCTCATTCATCCTTTTAGCTACATACGTAAGGATGCTTTTGTTGTTCTCCTTATGTAAATCTGCCTCTCATTCATCCTTTTAGCTACATACGTAAGGATGCTTTTGTTGTTCTCCTTATGTAAATCTGCCTCTCATTCATCCTTTTAGCTACATACGTAAGGATGCTTTTGTTGTTCTCCTTATGTAAATCTGCCTCTCATTCATCCTTTTAGCTACATACGTAAGGATGCTTTTGTTGTTCTCCTTATGTAAATCTGCCTCTCATTCATCCTTTTAGCTACATACGTAAGGATGCTTTTGTTGTTCTCCTTATGTAAATCTGCCTCTCATTCATCCTTTTAGCTACATACGTAAGGATGCTTTTGTTGTTCTCCTTATGTAAATCTGCCTCTCATTCATCCTTTTAGCTACATACGTAAGGATGCTTTTGTTGTTCTCCTTATGTAAATCTGCCTCTCATTCATCCTTTTAGCTACATACGTAAGGATGCTTTTGTTGTTCTTATGTAAATCTGCCTCTCATTCATCCTTTTAGCTACATACGTAAGGATGCTTTTGTTGTTCTCCTTATGTAAATCTGCCTCTCATTCATCCTTTTAGCTACATACGTAAGGATGCTTTTGTTGTTCTCCTTATGTAAATCTGCCTCTCATTCATCCTTTTAGCTACATACGTAAGGATGCTTTTGTTGTTCTCCTTATGTAAATCTGCCTCTCATTCATCCTTTTAGCTACATACGTAAGGATGCTTTTGTTGTTCTCCTTATGTAAATCTGCCTCTCATTCATCCTTTTAGCTACATACGTAAGGATGCTTTTGTTGTTCTCCTTATGTAAATCTGCCTCTCATTCATCCTTTTAGCTACATACGTAAGGATGTTTTTGTTGTTCTCCTTATGTAAATCTGCCTCTCATTCATCCTTTTAGCTACATACGTAAGGATGCTTTTGTTGTTCTCCTTATGTAAATCTGCCTCTCATTCATCCTTTTAGCTACATACGTAAGGATGCTTTTGTTGTTCTCCTTATGTAAATCTGCCTCTCATTCATCCTTTTAGCTACATACGTAAGGATGCTTTTGTTGTTCTCCTTATGTAAATCTGCCTCTCATTCATCCTTTTAGCTACATACGTAAGGATGCTTTTGTTGTTCTCCTTATGTAAATCTGCCTCTCATTCATCCTTTTAGCTACATACGTAAGGATGCTTTTGTTGTTCTCCTTATGTAAATCTGCCTCTCATTCATCCTTTTAGCTACATACGTAAGGATGCTTTTGTTGTTCTCCTTATGTAAATCTGCCTCTCATTCATCCTTTTAGCTACATACGTAAGGATGCTTTTGTTGTTCTCCTTATGTAAATCTGCCTCTCATTCATCCTTTTAGCTACATACGTAAGGATGCTTTTGTTGTTCTCCTTATGTAAATCTGCCTCTCATTCATCCTTTTAGCTACATACGTAAGGATGCTTTTGTTGTTCTCCTTATGTAAATCTGCCTCTCATTCATCCTTTTAGCTACATACGTAAGGATGCTTTTGTTGTTCTCCTTATGTAAATCTGCCTCTCATTCATCCTTTTAGCTACATACGTAAGGATGCTTTTGTTGTTCTCCTTATGTAAATCTGCCTCTCATTCATCCTTTTAGCTACATACGTAAGGATGCTTTTGTTGTTCTCCTTATGTAAATCTGCCTCTCATTCATCCTTTTAGCTACATACGTAAGGATGCTTTTGTTGTTCTCCTTATGTAAATCTGCCTCTCATTCATCCTTTTAGCTACATACGTAAGGATGCTTTTGTTGTTCTCCTTATGTAAATCTGCCTCTCATTCATCCTTTTAGCTACATACGTAAGGATGCTTTTGTTGTTCTCCTTATGTAAATCTGCCTCTCATTCATCCTTTTAGCTACATACGTAAGGATGCTTTTGTTGTTCTCCTTATGTAAATCTGCCTCTCATTCATCCTTTTAGCTACATACGTAAGGATGCTTTTGTTGTTCTCCTTATGTAAATCTGCCTCTCATTCATCCTTTTAGCTACATACGTAAGGATGCTTTTGTTGTTCTCCTTATGTAAATCTGCCTCTCATTCATCCTTTTAGCTACATACGTAAGGATGCTTTTGTTGTTCTCCTTATGTAAATCTGCCTCTCATTCATCCTTTTAGCTACATACGTAAGGATGCTTTTGTTGTTCTCCTTATGTAAATCTGCCTCTCATTCATCCTTTTAGCTACATACGTAAGGATGCTTTTGTTGTTCTCCTTATGTAAATCTGCCTCTCATTCATCCTTTTAGCTACATACGTAAGGATGCTTTTGTTGTTCTCCTTATGTAAATCTGCCTCTCATTCATCCTTTTAGCTACATACGTAAGGATGCTTTTGTTGTTCTCCTTATGTAAATCTGCCTCTCATTCATCCTTTTAGCTACATACGTAAGGATGCTTTTGTTGTTCTTATGTAAATCTGCCTCTCATTCATCCTTTTAGCTACATACGTAAGGATGCTTTTGTTGTTCTCCTTATGTAAATCTGCCTCTCATTCATCCTTTTAGCTACATACGTAAGGATGCTTTTGTTGTTCTCCTTATGTAAATCTGCCTCTCATTCATCCTTTTAGCTACATACGTAAGGATGCTTTTGTTGTTCTCCTTATGTAAATCTGCCTCTCATTCATCCTTTTAGCTACATACGTAAGGATGCTTTTGTTGTTCTCCTTATGTAAATCTGCCTCTCATTCATCCTTTTAGCTACATACGTAAGGATGCTTTTGTTGTTCTCCTTATGTAAATCTGCCTCTCATTCATCCTTTTAGCTACATACGTAAGGATGCTTTTGTTGTTCTCCTTATGTAAATCTGCCTCTCATTCATCCTTTTAGCTACATACGTAAGGATGCTTTTGTTGTTCTCCTTATGTAAATCTGCCTCTCATTCATCCTTTTAGCTACATACGTAAGGATGCTTTTGTTGTTCTCCTTATGTAAATCTGCCTCTCATTCATCCTTTTAGCTACATACGTAAGGATGCTTTTGTTGTTCTCCTTATGTAAATCTGCCTCTCATTCATCCTTTTAGCTACATACGTAAGGATGCTTTTGTTGTTCTCCTTATGTAAATCTGCCTCTCATTCATCCTTTTAGCTACATACGTAAGGATGCTTTTGTTGTTCTCCTTATGTAAATCTGCCTCTCATTCATCCTTTTAGCTACATACGTAAGGATGCTTTTGTTGTTCTCCTTATGTAAATCTGCCTCTCATTCATCCTTTTAGCTACATACGTAAGGATGCTTTTGTTGTTCTCCTTATGTAAATCTGCCTCTCATTCATCCTTTTAGCTACATACGTAAGGATGCTTTTGTTGTTCTCCTTATGTAAATCTGCCTCTCATTCATCCTTTTAGCTACATACGTAAGGATGCTTTTGTTGTTCTCCTTATGTAAATCTGCCTCTCATTCATCCTTTTAGCTACATACGTAAGGATGCTTTTGTTGTTCTCCTTATGTAAATCTGCCTCTCATTCATCCTTTTAGCTACATACGTAAGGATGCTTTTGTTGTTCTCCTTATGTAAATCTGCCTCTCATTCATCCTTTTAGCTACATACGTAAGGATGCTTTTGTTGTTCTCCTTATGTAAATCTGCCTCTCATTCATCCTTTTAGCTACATACGTAAGGATGCTTTTGTTGTTCTTATGTAAATCTGCCTCTCATTCATCCTTTTAGCTACATACGTAAGGATGCTTTTGTTGTTCTTATGTAAATCTGCCTCTCATTCATCCTTTTAGCTACATACGTAAGGATGCTTTTGTTGTTCTCCTTATGTAAATCTGCCTCTCATTCATCCTTTTAGCTACATACGTAAGGATGCTTTTGTTGTTCTCCTTATGTAAATCTGCCTCTCATTCATCCTTTTAGCTACATACGTAAGGATGCTTTTGTTGTTCTCCTTATGTAAATCTGCCTCTCATTCATCCTTTTAGCTACATACGTAAGGATGCTTTTGTTGTTCTCCTTATGTAAATCTGCCTCTCATTCATCCTTTTAGCTACATACGTAAGGATGCTTTTGTTGTTCTCCTTATGTAAATCTGCCTCTCATTCATCCTTTTAGCTACATACGTAAGGATGCTTTTGTTGTTCTCCTTATGTAAATCTGCCTCTCATTCATCCTTTTAGCTACATACGTAAGGATGCTTTTGTTGTTCTCCTTATGTAAATCTGCCTCTCATTCATCCTTTTAGCTACATACGTAAGGATGCTTTTGTTGTTCTCCTTATGTAAATCTGCCTCTCATTCATCCTTTTAGCTACATACGTAAGGATGCTTTTGTTGTTCTTATGTAAATCTGCCTCTCATTCATCCTTTTAGCTACATACGTAAGGATGCTTTTGTTGTTCTCCTTATGTAAATCTGCCTCTCATTCATCCTTTTAGCTACATACGTAAGGATGCTTTTGTTGTTCTCCTTATGTAAATCTGCCTCTCATTCATCCTTTTAGCTACATACGTAAGGATGCTTTTGTTGTTCTTATGTAAATCTGCCTCTCATTCATCCTTTTAGCTACATACGTAAGGATGCTTTTGTTGTTCTCCTTATGTAAATCTGCCTCTCATTCATCCTTTTAGCTACATACGTAAGGATGCTTTTGTTGTTCTCCTTATGTAAATCTGCCTCTCATTCATCCTTTTAGCTACATACGTAAGGATGCTTTTGTTGTTCTCCTTATGTAAATCTGCCTCTCATTCATCCTTTTAGCTACATACGTAAGGATGCTTTTGTTGTTCTCCTTATGTAAATCTGCCTCTCATTCATCCTTTTAGCTACATACGTAAGGATGCTTTTGTTGTTCTCCTTATGTAAATCTGCCTCTCATTCATCCTTTTAGCTACATACGTAAGGATGCTTTTGTTGTTCTCCTTATGTAAATCTGCCTCTCATTCATCCTTTTAGCTACATACGTAAGGATGCTTTTGTTGTTCTCCTTATGTAAATCTGCCTCTCATTCATCCTTTTAGCTACATACGTAAGGATGCTTTTGTTGTTCTCCTTATGTAAATCTGCCTCTCATTCATCCTTTTAGCTACATACGTAAGGATGCTTTTGTTGTTCTCCTTATGTAAATCTGCCTCTCATTCATCCTTTTAGCTACATACGTAAGGATGCTTCTGTTGTTCTCCTTATGTAAATCTGCCTCTCATTCATCCTTTTAGCTACATACGTAAGGATGCTTTTGTTGTTCTCCTTATGTAAATCTGCCTCTCATTCATCCTTTTAGCTACATACGTAAGGATGCTTTTGTTGTTCTTATGTAAATCTGCCTCTCATTCATCCTTTTAGCTACATACGTAAGGATGCTTTTGTTGTTCTCCTTATGTAAATCTGCCTCTCATTCATCCTTTTAGCTACATACGTAAGGATGCTTTTGTTGTTCTCCTTATGTAAATCTGCCTCTCATTCATCCTTTTAGCTACATACGTAAGGATGCTTTTGTTGTTCTCCTTATGTAAATCTGCCTCTCATTCATCCTTTTAGCTACATACGTAAGGATGCTTTGTTGTTCTCCTTATGTAAATCTGCCTCTCATTCATCCTTTTAGCTACATACGTAAGGATGCTTTTGTTGTTCTCCTTATGTAAATCTGCCTCTCATTCATCCTTTTAGCTGCATACGTAAGGATGCTTTTGTTGTTCTTATGTAAATCTGCCTCAAATTAATCCTTTTAGCTACATACGTAAGGATGCTTTTGTTGTTCTCCTTATGTAAATCTGCCTCTCATTTATCCTTTTAGCTACATACGTAAGGATGCTTTTGTTGTTCTTATGTAAATCTGCCTCAAATTAATCCTTTTAGCTACATACGTAAGGATGCTTTTGTTGTTCTCCTTATGTAAATCTGCCTCTCATTCATCCTTTTAGCTACATACGTAAGGATGCTTTTGTTGTTCTCCTTATGTAAATCTGCCTCTCATTCATCCTTTTAGCTACATACGCAAGGATACTTTTGCGTCCCTTTTACCACCCTGGCAATGCCCTTCTCCTGCTACAGTTCTCCTTTCCCAGCCTTCTGCTTGCCTCACTCTACTGTGCGTTCTCTATCACTCCACCTTTAAGCTCCGCCTCCAGCCTCCAAGCTCCACGTCCAGCCTCCAAGCTCCATCTCCAGCCTCCAATCTTTCTTAATTACTAGCCTCTCTCTTCTATCTTCACATCCTTGCCTCTGCTTCTTTTGTTTCTTCTATTAGCTTTGAGTACTGCATCCCTAACCTATTCCCATGACTTCTTTACTCTCTTTTAATTAGTCCCTGTCTTACAACTTGTATTTCCCCAACTCCAAAGAGCACAGTAACAAGATCACTGTTGGCTAATGCTGCCTTCACGTGGAAAACTTCAGTTCGGACCACAACATTCAGAATTCTGAGGGAGTCTTTGAATAAGATGAAAGTGATAATCTTAATTAAACTTTGAAAATGGATCTCCAGTATCTGAGAGTTTTTTATTTTTGAGTGGGGGAATCATGGTTCAGAAAGGCTAGGGAAGCTCCGAAGGCAGGCCCATAGCAAGGGACTTGCGGAACATCATCCGACATTTGTATTAGTCAGCTTTGTTGCAAGCACAAGGGAGACAGAACAGCAAATTGGACAGAGATAATAATCTAAAAGGAATGGATCTGCGGCACTTTATTGAATTCTATCACTTCTGATACAGTCCTCAAATAGGCACTGAAGCAGACATGGACCAAGACTTCAACATTGTCCTTCTCCCTCCCTGGTTACATGTTCGAATCCCCTATTCTGCTTAACTCAGATTCACACCTACAGGGACTAATAAACCTATTCCTCAAACCACATTCCTTTATTCTCTCATTCAGGCTTTCATTTTCATCCAGGAATTCTTTGGAGGCCAGTACACAGCATCAGTGAACTAGTATCCCCCAGTTCTCCTGCATTAACTGAGAGATCTGGTTCCCTATTTTACATTTGTTGACCGGTAATGTCTGACTTAGCCAAAGCCCTTTTTCAGTAGAGGCCCGGGGAGAAAATATCCAGTATATGGATTACATTTAGTCATTATAAAGATATTATATAAGTAGAAAATGGCAAACAGCTAGATTTCAGCAACAGCATTTTTTAAAAGTAGTAGTAAATCTAAAAAAGAAACAGAGGAGTAATAACATTATTGAATACAGGATAACAGTAAAGTGTAAGAGAGAGAGGAATACATAGATTAGCAGAGTGTTATCAAAGTGGGTTTGAGCAGTGGCAGATCCATTGCCCTTTGAAATATTCTTTTAGAGTTTGTTTAAATTTTTTGGGATGTGTGAGTGTTTGGATTTTGAGGGGAAGTTTGTTCCATTTAATAGAGGGGTGGTAGCTGTATAAGTTACATCCTGCTTTTGATTTGGGATTATAGATATTTAAGAGGTCTTCAGAAGAGCTGCGGAGGTTCCTTGAAGGAGCGTAGTGGGAGATGATAGAGTGTAAGGTTGGACAGAAGGATGGCTGGTAAAGAATTAAGTGTGCGGTTTGAAGCTGAGAGAGAAGGAGAAGGTAAGGCAGCTCAAGCCAGTTTAAATATCTTAGAGAGAGACTATGGTGAGATCGATAGGAGTGTTGATTTGCAAATCTAGCTACTTTGTGGTATGTAGTCTCAAGTCTAGTAAGGAGAGAGGAGTTAAGGTTAGTAAGGATTTGTGAGCAATATGTTAAGCAGGGAAGAAGATAAGCATGAGTGAGGGCTATTCTAGCTTCCTGAGTGAGAAATTTTCTTTTATTTCTATATAGTAGGCGTAATTTAAGGAGAGTTTTCCTGATACAATTATGTATATGGAGGTCAAATTTTAGTTGATCATCGATTGTGATACCGAGGAGTATTGAGCTAGGTTCAACTACAATGGGGGTATTAAGTGACTGGGTAGTAATAGAGGTCTTGATGTGGTTGGGTGTTTTAGGAAGGAAGAGTAGGAGTTCTGTTTTTTTAGGGTTGAGGATGAGTTGGTTGTTGGAGAGCCATGTTTCTACTGAGTTAAAGGTCAACTGGGTAGCTAATAAGAGTTCAGAGGGAGAGTTTGCCATTCTTATGACTGTAGAGTCATCAGTGTATTGGATAATAGAGGAGAGTGGACAGGATGTATAGAGCAAGTTTGTGAAAATGTTGAATAGTAAATGGATCCTTGAGGGACACCTATTTTTATTGGAAGGGGAGTAGATAAAGCAATGTCCCATCTTACTGATTGGAATCTATCTTTTAGATAGCTTGCAAACCATGCCACTGTATAGGTTCATAGGTTTAGGTTCATAGGTTTATACTAGGCTATCTGCCCTAAGGCATTTATAAGCCTAGCCCAAATTATTGTGGCTTACGCCACCCCTTATATGAAAAAATACTGTGCCCATTAGTTTGTTGTGCCTCTGTCCAGCAGTGACCCAGAGATGATTCCCGGGGTAAACCTACGATCTCCCATCCACAGGTCTAGATTTCTCTTGAACAGAGTCAGCGAGGTGCTCTGCCTCACATGGACCGGGATTTTATTCCACAGCATAGGGAGTCTCTGAGTGATAAATCTATCCCTCCAGCACGTCCTATTTATATCCGTGCTAAGGTTTAAGTCGCTTGCTCTAGTGGTTTTGGTGGATTTGGATTTTTTGAGGTGGAGCATGTCCATTAATTCCGGGTTGGACATGGCCTTGTATGTCAGGCACATGTCACCTCTGAGCAGACGGTATGCGACTGAATAGAGCTGGAGTTTCTTCAATCTGGCAGCATATGACAGATTTTGGAGTCCCTTTATCCTTTTGGTGAGGAACTTTTGGGGTCTCTCCAATTGCTGCAGATGTCGGGTGAGATACATCCCGAATGGGGCATTGTACTCGATCATTGGTCTGATAAGTGAAGAGTACAGGGGAACAATGACCTCACTAGATCTGGATGTGAATCCCTTCATGATCAGGTGGGCAATGTAGAAGGTCTTTCTAACCACTTTAGCAATGTGAGTGTCAAAAGAAAGGCCACTGTCAACCTGGGTCCCCAGGTCCCTGATAACCTCTTCTGTGCTTAGTGGATTGCCACCTATATGGTAGCTTGGGGTTACCTTGTTTTTCCCGAAGGGTATGACTATACATTTTTGGCGCTTAACTTCAGGCCATGGCTCTGGCACCAGCTATCTGTTTCCGTGAGTCCCTTCTGAAGGATATCAGTGTCCGATGCACTTTCCACTATGGCGCCCAGTTTGCAGTCATCTGCAAACTTTGTCAGCCAAAGTCCTCCCATGTTGGCCTGTACTTCTGAGAAGTAGATGCCAAACAATAGGGGCCAAGGACCGAGCCCTGTGGGACACCACTTGTGACCGCTTGGAGTCTGACACAGCGCCAGCAACTCTAACCCTGTGGGTTCTGTCCTTAAGCCAGTTTGCAACCCATCTTGTGACATATGGGTTTACATTTAAGCTGGTAGTTTTTCTACAATACCCGAGTGGGGTATTGTGTCGAAAGCCTTTGCAAGGTCAAGGTAGGCTGTATGGACTGCCTTTCCTCATCAATGGCCTTGGTGACTATTTCAAGAAGTCGACCAAGTTCAAAAGGCATGATCTTCCCTTGACAAAGCCAAACTGGGTCGGGTCCAATGTCTGCAAGTCCCCTATATCTTTGTTTATGAGCTCCATTATGATCCTCTCCATAGCTTTGCAGACTAGACTTGTTAAGCTTATGGGGCGGTAATTACCAGGGTCCAGAGGCGCCACCTTTGTGGAGTGGGACCACAGTTGCCGTGACGCCACTCCTTGGGCACGATCCTGTGGTAAGGCTGAGATTAAACAGCTGCCTTATGTGCGGGTTTAATTCCTCATTTAGCTCGTGTAGCACACAGCCGGGACACCATCCGGTCCCATTGATGCTGTGTTTTTAGCTTTAGAGAGAGCAGCTTTCACCTGCGCATTTGAGATGTCCGGGAGGCTACACTCGGCTGGGATAGTTATCTCTCCTTTAGGGGAGAGGGGTGAAGTTTGCACTGAACCTGTCTGCCAGTATGTTGGCAATGTCTGTGGGTTCAGTGATTTTTGTATCATTTTGGACTAATTCTGAGCATATCTGTGAGTTTCCACCCAGGTTCCTAACATAGCTGAAAAAGGCCTTATGATTGTCCTTGAATCCATGGCAATTTTTCTCTCAAAATTGGCCTTAGTTGATTTTATGAGTGCTCGTAATTTTTACTAATAATGATCAGGGGTGACTTCCTTTTATGGATTTTGTTCTATCATGTAATAGCTTTCTCCTCTTATTGTAAAGTTTGTTAACGGCTGGGGTCCCCCAGACTGGACGCTGTTCCTTTCTGGAAAGAGTCTTGGTTTTATTTGGGCTTGTCTGATCCATGCAGTCCTGAGGTGTTCATAGAAGGCATTTGTAAGGGCTTCCGAGCTTGGGTTGTGGTTTCCTCTGACTCAGGGGCCTTGAAGGATACCACACCAGTCTTGAGTAGTGTGAAGTTTGCTTTAGAGAAGTTCTTCACTATGGTCTTTTTTGTTTGGGGTGGGGGCGGGATGTGGATTTCCAGTGAGATTAGTTTATGATCAGATCTCACCAATGAGGGATATACTTCCGGTGTGGAGCATTTTGTCCCCATGTTTGTGACAATGAGATCTAGTATATTTTCTCCTCTCGTGGGAACAGTAACTAGCTGTTCCATGGCATTTGAATTTATGAACTCCAGGAACCGTTGGGCTAGAAAGTTAGGGCTTGAGTAATGTTCCCAGTCTATATTCGGGGAACATTATCTGGGGAGAACAGTATCTGGGGAGAAGTTTAGGTTACACAGTTTGTTTAATAGTAGAGAGTGAGAAACAGTATCGAAGGCCTTTGAGAGATCCAGGAAGAGACAGGAGATAAGTTTATGGTCATCTCTGGCCAGGGAGATGGTACTGAGAACGGACAGAAGAGCAGTATAGGTGCTGTGTTTTGGTCAAAAACATGTTGTGTAGGAGTAAGTAGGTTTTCCTGAGAGAGATGATCCATGACTTGAGTATGTATGCAATTTTCTAGAACTTTAAACAGAGGGGAGAGGATAGCAATGGGTCTAAAGTTAGAGATTTCAGTGGAGTTACCTCCTTTGTGGATAGGTAGGGTGTAGAACTATTTCCAGATGGAGGGTACTTTGGATTCAAAAATTGAGCAGTTTATGATGATAGGGATGGAAAAGGCCAGTGAGTGTGCAGCTGTCTGAAGAAAGTATGATGGGATGTTATCAGCAGATACTGAGGATGGTTTCAGTTTGGAGAGTAGGGCTCTAATGTATGTTGTGGAGATGGGCTTGAGGGAGAAGGTTTTGGGAGGGGTAGTTGTTCAGGAGGAAGCTGGGCCTTTGGGGTTCCTTGTATTGGAGTTAAATAGCTTGGATATTGATTCAATAAAGTAAGTACTGAAGGTGTTGGAAGTCTCCACTTGTGTCTTGTCAGGGCTAGGGTTGTGTGAGGTAGGGTTTCCAGGATGAAGTATTTGATTTATAGCATTCCAGAATTTTTTTGGATCAGATTTTAGTGTTGTAGGGGGGTTATAATAAAATTATTTTTTAACTTTATTGATAAGCTTTTTGACCAGGTTTCTTTGTTCTTTATATCTTTGCAGGTCAATTGGGTCTTTTGTTTATAGCCATTTGTTCCAGGACCTATCTCTAGACGTCATGAGAGTTCATGTGTTTTTGTTAGCCAAGGGGATATTGTGACTTTTGTCCTAATCTTACGAGGTGGGGCTAATGAGTTTATGATATCAAGAAAGGTAGAGTTGAAAGCAATGACAGCTTCATCTAGGGGGAGCTGAGTGAGGAAGTCCCAGCTTACTCTAGATATGAGGGTGTTAAATGTTTCTGGGGTGAAGTTGGAGAGATTATGTCTAGTAGTGTATCTGTGTGGTTTAGAGAGGTGATTCGTATATCTAAGTACCTTTATGGGTGAGTGGTCACTCAGGGAATCGGGAAGGGTTTCAGGATTGTGATATTTGGAAGGAGCTGAGACAAGTATCCAATCAATGAGGGTATTTGTAGTGTGGGTGTTGTTAAAATGTGTTGGCTTAGTAATTAGCTGAGTAAATCCATATAAATTAATATTGTGTGGAAATCCTGGGTTATTGAGGGTTAGCCAGTTAATATTTATGTCACCGAGGAGGAGTGTTTCATTTGGGATGTTTAGGGAGAGATAGGAGAGAATGTTTTCCAGCAGTGGAATATTTTCCCCTGGTGGAATGTAGGTGGCTCCTATAGTAATTGTGGTGTCGTTATTGAGTTTAAGGTTAACTACCAACGTTTTTGCTGGGGAGAAAGATGAATGTGTAATGTGAGAAACAGTAAGATTGTCAGAATAGACTACGATAACTCCTCCACCCTTTTTGTTTTTACGGTCAAGGCGAATTATGTTATAACCAGGGGGGAGAATGTCTTTATCAAGGTTGTAGGGTTTAAGCCAGGTTTCTGTTACTACAATAACATCATAACATAAGCCTCAATATTATCCATTTAAAGTGCTTGTGCTGTACACACCTTAGGTGTGGGGCTATGCCCCCACATGCCCATTACTTACATACATATAGTAATTCACCTTGAGAAAGAGGGAATATGTGAGACTGTGTGTATTTTCTTCCTTCCTTAGTTTTCTCTGCTCTAAGTATGGTAATTATGGTCCTCAGACTGTTGACAGCAGGGGTCCTGACTCTACCTGCTCCTTACCCCCCGGCAGGGGTCCTGACTCTACCTGCACCTTACCCCCACAGCAGGGGTCCTGACTCTACCTGCACCTTACCCCCACAGCAGGGGTCCTGACCCTACCTGCACCTTACCCCCACAGCAGGGGTCCTGACCCTACCTGCACCTTACCCCCACAGCAGGGGTCCTGACTCTACCTGCACCTTACCCCCACAGCAGGGGTCCTGACTCTACTTGCACCTTACCCCCACAGCAGGGGTCCTGACTCTACCTGCACCTTACCCCCACAGCAGGGGTCCTGACCCTACCTGCACCTTACCCCCACAGCAGGGGTCCTGACTCTACCTGCACCTTACCCCTGACATGGAATCATCTTCCCCTTCCTGTTTGGTCTTTCATTTGATGCCCTTTTTTACATTTTTAACACCTTTATTAACTTCACACGTTACACAGCGACATGGGTATGCAGTTCTCAAAGAGAAAGCAATTACAAAGAAGTTTCCTTTTCATGCATTAACAGATATGATTTATTTCCTAATAATTATTATTGCACTGCATAGATTGATTGATTCCTGCCTCTCCTGAAATGGAACCCATGATTCTGAGATTCCTGCCTCTCCTGAAATGGAACCCATGATTCTGAGATTCCTGCCTCTCCTGAAATGGAACCCATGATTCTGAGATTCCTGCCTCTCCTGAAATGGAACCCATGATTCTGAGATTCCTGCCTCTCCTGAAATGGAACCCATGATTCTGAGATTCCTGCCTCTCCTGAAATGGAACCCATGATTCTGAGATTCCTGCCTCTCCTGAAATGGAACCCGTGATTCTGAGATTCCTGCCTCTCCTGAAATGGAACCCGTGATTCTGACTGTTTTCCTGCATGCATTGTTGTCAGATATTTTGTTTACTTCTAAGCAGTTTGCTCCTTCCCATTTCTAAAGATCCCAGCTCCATTTCTTAATTCTGTTACAACACTCAACAATTCTGTTACTGTTGTTTTAGATTTTGAGTCACATTTTCTACAAATTTTTGGGGGCACCCAAAAGCATAACTTTAGCAGGACGTTAGTATGTCTAAGTAATTCAGTTTCTACATTCAAGCTGAACAAAATAATTTTCTTAATTACAAAAAAATTGCTTGCACAACATTTCTGACAAAGTACTTCATAAGAATTTTTTTAAAAATCTACAAGTACCCTTCCCTTTCCCACAATGATTCTGACAATTGCTGTATATCTGTGGAAAAAATCTCTAAAGTCTACCTGGGGTATAAAAATAACTGTTCAAACAAGTCCGTGAATAAATCCTAAACCTTCTAAATTGTCTTCCATGTTTATGAGCCATACAAATATCCTCTCATTGTTTCTTTATATTGTGCCTTTAGATGTCCATTTCCCGGACATTTCAAATGTCTTCCTTTTGATTCTGATAGCTATCATGCATTATTGTATATATGCCTTATTGACTATCCTTTTATTAGATGCGATTTCTGCTCTAGACTCAACAATGAGCTCAGCCAGTGCTAATCTTTCATTTAGCACTCTTCTATCACTTTGTCTTTGTCTAGACTGTGTTACCTATCCCTGATAAGGAGTGCATTCTCCAAACCACAGTCCAGACTTCTGCTTGGCCTCATTACACTCTCTAACTTTTCCCTCTCTGGTTATTAGTTCCCAGTACCTCAATTCCTTTGTGAATTTCCTCCAGTAAATTCTAGCTGTCTCTTGGCTATTTTCTATGCCACTAATTTCAGGCATCCCTCTTAGTAAACAGTAATCCCTATTGGTAAAATCTTCTTTCTCAATTCATCTGTTGGCTCAGTTCTCAACATACATTCTGTTACTTTGTAAATATAATATTCTGTTCTCCTTAAGCACATGCATCCAAAAGCCGACACTCTCCTTATTTAACACCTTCGTTCCATGTTTATTTGTAGTCTTCTGTCTGTGTTATGTATATCAGCCTTAATATTGTAGATCTAAAGTATCGCTTTAAATCAGGTAATCCTAAAACACCTCACTCTTTGGGGAGACAAAGCTTATCAGACTTAACTATTGCCTTCTTTTCTTCCCAAACAAATGACTTCAATTCTTATTTACTTTATTAATTTTATTTATTTTACATTTGTTTACCGGGAAAGTCTGACTGGACACGTCCTTTTTCAGCTGAGGCTCAAGGAGAAAAACTCCAGTTCTAAGAAATACAAACATCGCAGAAGTTGACAAGCATACAACAAATTACATAAGTACTCATAAACATCAGTTAGATACTGGTGGACAATGCAATTCTTTAGAAATAGATATTTACATCACTTATCATATATGAATACATACAATTTACATGAGCAAGACAAATTAGCTTCCTAGAGTAGAGGTCAAATATTGGTGTAGGTAACACTCAATGAGCAATATTTAGTTACAGATACTGAGGAACAGCCTATCCAGGAGAACTGTAAGAACAAAGCCACATCTCTGTTAAATGTGATTTTTAGTAGCTTTTTAAATTGTAGTATAGAGCAGTTGGAGGTTATTGGGGTTGGCAGTTTATTCCATATTTTAGGAATGAACCTTGAGAAGAGAGATTCTCCTACTGAGTTGTTAACTTTGGTGATATCTAGAAGGAATTTGTTCTTGGAGTGGAGGGATCTAGAAGTGATGTATGGTTGTATAAGATTTTGGAGAGCAGGGGTTTCACCTGGTTGATGTAGTATTTTGTGGGCAAAGGTTACTTGATTAAAGTGTAGCAGATGAGGAAGTTCTAGCCATTTGTTTAAGAGATGCACATTGATGTGACCTGTATGAGGCACCAGTGGCAAACTTGGCAATTTTATTGTAACAAGACTCCAGTTTGGTTAAATCTGCTTTGCGGAGGTTGATTAGGATTGGAAAGGTGTATAGATTCATAGATTCATAGGAGAGTAGACAAGAGGTGTGTGCGAGTGATAGTAGCTTTTGTGTTTCTTGTTAGAAATTGTTTGTTTCTCTACAGAATACTTAATTTCTTGTGGACCTTCTTAATAGTTTGAGCTATGTGAATATCAAATTTCAAGTTATTGTCAGTTTTTACACTTAGTAGTTTAGTCTGTGTTATTGGGGTGATAATCATTTTATTTTTGGATACGATATTGAAAGACAGTGAAGATGAGGGGGATCTTGTCAGGTAGAAGAGATGGAGCTTTGTTTTGCTGGGGTTTAAAATTAGTTGGGAGTTAATGAGCCATATTTCCACAGATAGAAAAGAATATTGGGTTCTGTTGTGGAGGTCTTGTAGGGAACAGGCTGCACATATTAGTGTAGAATCATCTGCATATTGTATCACTGAGGCATGGAAGTCTGGAGGTATGGAGCTGGTTAGTGAAGAGAGAGGAAAGTACACGCCCAAGGTTGAAGCCTTATGGAACCCCTAAGGCAACTGGGAGGAGAGGGGAAAGGTGGTGTAGCCATTGGATGGCTTGCTGTCATCCTGACAGGTAGCTTTGGAACCAGGTGATAGAGGAGCTACTAAGGTTTAGGGTGGAGAGAACATGATGAGTTTATTGTGATTTACCACATCAAAGGCTTTTGACAAGTCCAAAAATATGCCCAATACAAATTGTCCATTGTTCCTATAGTGGTTTACTGCGTTAGTAAAGGACATTAGGGCAGTGATAGTGCTGTGAGAGGGGCAAAAACCATGTTGAGTGTTTGATAATAGTTTATATGCATGAAGGAAGTCCATGAATATGGTATGTATGTATGACTCTTTCCAGGATTTTAGATAAGGGTGAAAGGATGGTAATTGGACAATAATTAGTAAGTTTGGTGGAATTACCTCCCTTATGCAGAGGTAGAATGCAGGAAACTTTCCAGATAACAGGTACCTGGCTCGCTGATGTTGATCTGTTTATGAGTAGTGCTACTGGGTAGGCTATTGCTTCTGCTACAATTCGCAGAAAGTCATCTGGCAGGCTGTCTGCAGCCAGTGTGGTTGGTTTACATTTTTTAAGTTCTTTTTTATTGTATCAACAGACACTGGGTGTAATGTAAGGTGGGTGGTGCTATTTTGGGAGTTGGTGCTGTGCTGGGGTGCACCAACCAAAAATGTCAGCAGATAATATTCTGAAGATTTTATTCATTGTCCTCTAGTTCTGAGTTCTGATGAAGTATGTTACGTGTCATAGCAAGAAATAAAGTGATACCTTTTTGCCTTAGTTATTTATTGTATGTTTTTATTATTTTGTTTTAGCTGCAGTCTTACTGGCATTGGTCTTCTTTGCTTCTGGAACTACTGGTGGGTGGCTGACTGTTTAATATTTGTTTTGGTTCTTGGTTACTTTTGTATGGATTCCCACTTATTTGATAAACTTGTGCATATTATCTAAACAGTGCTAGTCACTTATTTTGACTTTCAAGGCATTCATGTTTTTTTTTTCTAGTCAGCTACTGAGCTATTTTTTATCACTCAATCATTTTCCTTTTAAGCACTGGAAAAGGTTTTACTGGCAAGTTCTGTATATGAGCTGTGTCAATATTAGAGCAATGAAAAGCACAATCCTCTTTAACTTGCCGGCTCACATTTTGCTGGGTAAACATTTTAATTTCCTCTTTCATCTATTCTGCATCCAGAAATGTCAAAAGATAATATTCTGAAGACAGTTGTATCTACAAACTTGGATTTCACAACTGCCTCTTGTCATCCTATGACTGCAAGGATAAAAAAAACAGTCCGGTGTCCTTAATTGATAATACTTTTTTTTCCTTCCACTATTTTTTTTGCTTCTTTACCACTATAGACCTTGGCTTATTTCTCTTGGCCAAATGTAGACCATCCATGGTGTGCCCTCTCAATTAATAGGTCCTGCTGTGGAATACCAGTCCAGTTACTTATTTGTACTTTTATAAAAATAATGCATCGTGCTCTTTCCTGGTTATCTGGTGCACTATAAAATCTTATCCATTAATGTAGTGAATAACCATTTACTGAATTTTAAATAAATGGCTTTTTCTTGCTATTTTTTGAAGTTTCTTTTTTAACGCTGTCATCTGATTGGTGTGCAGCCATCCTGGAAGCCCTTTCATGCCCCTCTTGCATTGATTATTGGTGCTCTTTGGCCCTTCCTTCTCTGTCATTCCTGAACCACCTGTAACCAGGCACCTCCATGTTCCACTTTCCTTGTGTCACTGAACCATGATTCTGTGATGCCGGAAATATTGACTCTGTCTCCTTCTGTATCACTGAATGCAGCTTCCAACCTCCCTAGCCAGATTCTTCTTACAGCGTAATAATACTAAACAGCCCCAGGAAGGGCTGGAATATGCACATATCTGATGTACCCAAAATAGTCTAAATACTAAACAGCCCCAGGAAGGGCTGGAATATGCACACACCTGGTAAACTCAGAGTGGTCTCAATCTAAGTGCAATGAGTACAGTATAACAGTATTCAGCAAGAAAGCTGCTCTCGCCTCATATCTTATAAATGGCAATCCTCTACAGACAGACAGACATCATCATGAGAGTTGATACTTGTAAGGACAACTTTATGTCCTTTGGTCATGTTTCTACCGCAAGGATGAAATTCTTCTGTCTGGCCCAGTTAAGCTCTAAGGGATTATGTTCTGGATCCACAGAGCTCATCTTACTGCTGTACCAGACCCTTCTCAGACCCGTCTTCAAATGCAATGTCTCCTTCAATATGTGCAGATCCAAGCATATGACTGAGCTAGAAAGGACTAAAGGATATCGAACCAACAAAATTAAAGTCCTGATAGATTAGCATGACTCTTCTTATACCTGCTAATCTATTCATTGCTTTGAGGTGATTTCAACTACACTTTTCGAGCCATGAAAGATCCAGTCTTATTTAACCACATATTTTTCACAAAACCAGTGCATTTACAAACAACCACACTAGAGATATAAATCTACACCTTCAAATGCACAAGACTCATTGGAGGGATGGGATCCCAACTCAATGTATTCTCAAACTATGGAAGAAGTTGCCAGTAAAGGTCACACAAAGTACTATTTTGGTTATGTTTCAGCCTAGCTTTGATAACTGGATGGGTAGACACAAATTAAAACAAGTGTTATTATGTACAGCCCTGTTCAATTTAGGATGCGACTACTATTAAACAGTTAATAAAGGTGGCAAGATCTTTTCGGTTTGTCTGTATATATGGGTTGGCATGTAATGGTCCCACTGACCATGCTCTGAGTGAGCCATGTTTGTTCTTTCTAAGGTTTACCGTCTGTCTACTGGAAATGTGATGACCATGCTCTGAGTGAGCCATGTTTATTTATTTTTTATTTATTTTACATTTGTTGACCGGGCTAGTCCAGCTGGATATATGTCCATTTTCAGTGGAGGCCCGTGGAGAAAAGCTCCACAAGATACAACAACATAAAGGTCACAACAAATACATTAACAGTAGAATTTGGTACATAAGAAGTTTTTTTTTTTAAAAATATTACAAGCCTAAGATTATATATTTTATATTTCAGTAGGGAAAGAAATATTTTTTCTAAGAATTAGATGAACAAGACTAAGACAATTGCATTAGAAATGGCATATTACAAATCTTTATAACATATTACAAGCCTAGGATTTTATATTATGTATGCTGTTAGGGATAGAAAAACTTAATATAAGACTAAACTAGATACAACTATTAGTTTATATTAAATAGGTACTAAGGTCACATATAAACCTAAGAAAGAAAAACACTAGAGATAAATGGATAGAGTACAGAAGATAAACATACAAGGATGCATTTGTAGTGTTCTTTATCACCAAAGTTGTGATCATATATGAAAGTGGTTGACCATACCACAATATATACATATTTACATGTGAAAAAAATCTTAAGAAAGGTTAAGCTCACTAGAATTTAGTGAGTAAACACAAGACCATGATCTTGAGAGAGTAGGAATCGTGGGAGTCTAGTTAATGGTCTGGTGCTTAGTCTGGGTTGACACAGGGGTATAGCCAGTGTGATTTGAGGTAGGTTTTGAGCTTGCTTTTGAATAAGCTGGCAGAGGATATTGAGGTTAGCTGGCTTGGGAGGATGTTCCAGGCTTTGCCTACTGTATTGGAGAACAAGGTGTCACCAGCTGAATTGTTGGATTTTGATATTTGCACAAGTAGGTTATTAGCTGAGCATAAGGTCTTGAGGTTATTATAGGGGATGACTAGGGATGTAAGTACGAGTGCATTTTGAGGTAAATACAGGATCTTATGGGCTACTATTAGTTGATTAAAAAGTATTAGATTTGGCAACTCTAACCATCCTAGCTGATTCAGGTTGATACAGTGATGAATTCTATAGGAGGACCCAGCTGCAAATCTGGCAATATTGTTGTAGGAGGATGAAAGTTTACTCAGATTACTTCTACATATTTTGGTATAGATAGTGGAGGCATAGAGCAGGGTAGAGATAAGGTGGGTGCGAGCAATGGTAACCCTGACTGGAGGTGTTAGAAAGGGTTTGATTCTATAGAGGGAACCTAGTTTGTTCTTTCTAAGGTTTACCATCTGTCTACAGGAAATGTGATGACCATGCTCTGAGTGAGCCATGTTTGTTCTTTCTAAGGTTTACTGTCTGTCTACTGGAAATGTGATGACCATGCTCTGTGTGAGCCATGTTTGTTCTTTCTAACTTGTAGACGTGTCCAACCTGTGGCCCGCGGGCCGCATGCGGCCCTCAGAGCTCTTCCATGCGGCCCTCAACCTCTAACTGCAACATGGATGTATGCATGCTCCAAAACACTTTTTTTGTTTTGTGTTTTTTGCTCCAGTGACCTGTAACACTAATGTCGGTGTGCGCATGCGCCAAAGCACCCTTCTAGTTTTGTTTTTGAACCAAAAAAGCGTCAGTGTGTTTACTCCATTATTTTGCGCCGAACAATCAGTATGTGTGTTCTCACTGAAGAGGGACTCATGTATGGATTTGCCGCTGTTGCCTTTTAAAGGGACAGCAATTACCTGTGTTAATAGGTAAGTACGGAGTGAGTGAGTGCATACATGAAAGCAGAATTGTGTGCGTGAAAGTAGAAGAAGAGTGTGTGTGTGTATGTGTGTATATGTGTGCATGACAGAGAAAGACGCATGCACAAAGAGGCTAACAATGATCAGTCTACCTACTGAACACAAACAAGTTAGCTCTCAAATATATCATACATTAAGAGAACACTTTCATTAAATTGTGGCTTTCCTGACAGGGAGAGTGTTGTATTGAACATGAACTCATACCTCTTAACTGTATGGATTTTCAAAGAATGTCTGGATTTTTGCCTCATCTTCCAATTTGTGTCTTTTGCTTAGGAAATAAAAGTAGTCATCCAAGGTAATGCAGTTCCAGGGAGTAAGAATGAGACAGCAGCCTAGGGTTAATGGGTCAGTAGTGGACTGACTATGTGGGACTGTAGCATATAAAGTTGTATTGTTTTTTCAGACAAACAAAAAAGCACCTAGTACTGTTTTTTTATTGGTGGGTTCTAAGCAGTGGTAGATTGGACAACAGTAAACATAGCTTTGGCGGATCATCAATACTGGCAAATCAAGTGGGCACAATGTCATTTTTTAAATGTTGGGGATTTTAGTGTGTATGTGTGTGCTTATGTGTTGGGAGTGCTGCAACAGTAGATGATTATTAAAGAGACAGACTTACGGACTGTGGAGAATATGTTTCTTTGTTTCAAGACCTAATACTTGGGTACCCATGCCAGAAGTAGATTTTTTAAGACCTAGCTTCTTGCCATTTACAGTGGATGGATATTTACATTTAATGGACAATGTATTAGCGTGGGCCTGTGGGGTTCTGAAGGATGCCAAGTCTGCCACTGCCAATGTCTTGTAAAGTGACCTGGAAATGGATATTGGGATGTTACTGAAAAAATATAGTAAGTGGGCTTAGACATATAGTTTAATTAAACAAAGTGTACTTTCAATTTACAGGACATAATTTAATTTATTTCAGGTAGTCCAGATACTGGTAGATTGTATACCATTAGACTTAATTAGGGAGAGCTGTCATTCTGGGGAAACAAGCAGCCCTAGTTTCAGTAAAAGCTCTGTGGTTGCTTGCAGGTAGGAAGTTGCAGGATGTTGATGCAATGAGTTTTATTTATTATTTTTAATGCATTTGTCATTTCAAAGCATGGATTTCTTTGATGCAAAAGAAGGCAGGACTGAATGAGCCATATAATGTTTGACTGACAATAATGGGACAGAAAGATTATAAGTGATGTATAATGTTTGCAGCTACAGTTGTTTCACTGGTGTCTGTGATGCATAACTAGTTTTGGGCCTGTGTCCCACTTTTATTTTTCGCTTTGTCTAGATTTCTTGCTCTAAGGTTGAGAGGTATGGTTCCATACTAAATCAGAAGTTGTATTTACCTTGGAAGACTTTTTGGCATAATTATGAAAAACAGATCCTTTTTAATATCTCTGCTTATTTCTAATATAAACTGCCATATAACCTTGCAAATAACCTTCTTATTAAGCTACTTTACTTCTTTTTGAATTGACAGGTATGATTCATCTGTTCAGACATAAGCATAGAGTGCTAATGTGACTTTGATTTCTTGCAGCAGTCTGTGGTTTACATAATCACAATAACTTTTCTGTGTTTCTGGGTGTGTAATCAATTTAACAGTTTTAAAGATGTTTTTCAAAAATAAATAAATATATAATAAATAAATAATGCTCTCTACACTTGGACATATTGACAAAGTCTCAGAATTTGTTTTTTTCAAAAGCAAAGGTCAGCATTACAGCTCAGTAAACTGTCAGTCTGTGAGTAACTTCTGCACAAATTAAAATGTCTGTCAAATGGCTTTAGATTGAAAGGAAGTTTATTTTTATTTATTTTACTGTATTTTACATTTGTTTACAGGGAAAGTCCGATTGGGCACAGGTCCATTTTCAGCAGAGGCCCGGGGAGAAAAGCTCCAAAAATAACACAAAACAATATAATACAATACATGAGAGAGAGAGATATGGATGTAGTACTCATACAATATGGCAGAAATTACATTTCGTAACAGTGAGAATCATTGAGGTACAGAATAAACTTAAAAACATTTTTTTTTACAGTTATAATTACAGCAAGGCAAATATCAGTGAGTTAAGGTTTTAGGAGAAAGCTGTTTGTACATAGCTGAATATAATTTTGCAAATGGAATTCTTAGTTAAACATGCCCCTCTTCTTGGGCAACTAGACTTGAGTAACCAATATTAGATCTTAGCCATCCAGCTGGGAAAGGTTAGTATGTGGATTTTCCATCTGGTTTGATGAAGGCTATGCTACTTACCCAAGGACTACATTTATGGCTATCCATCCAGCCATCGTTTTGCTGAACTACATTGTTTAATAATGAGAGGAGCTTTTTACAGAAGTTGAAGGTTTTTGTGTCAAGAACCTGTCCATAAAAAGTGGCTTGTCCATGTTGCAGCGAAGGCTGTGGTCTTTGTAGTGAGTGTTTTAAGTATAACCAGTATTTCTGAGGTAGAGGAAGTCTCTTAAGGCAGGATCTTTCTTAGCCTGGAAAGCAAGCCAGTGATGAAATTTATAGGGGCCAGTGAGAGACAGAGGAAAGCAAGAAGCTTTTTAGTCTGTTTGGATAACTAAGTGAACTTAGTCCTTTGACCTTTTTTGTCAGAAATGATTGTAGTCTTTCTTTTGGCAGGGCATTTTGCTGAGGCACATGCCAAAAGGGGTATTGCACTCAATAATGGCTCTTGTAAAGGAAGAATACAGAGATATTATGACCGCCTTGTCCCTGGATGAGATACCCTTACTAATGAAGTGGGCCATGTAAAAAGCTTTCCTTACAACAGGGACAACATGGTGGTCAAAAGTCAGGTTTCTATCAACCTGGGTGCCCAAGTACCATACGACTTATTGTGTGCTTACAGCATTGTTTTGAATGTGATAATTTGTGGGGACATCACTCTCCTCAAAGGGGAAGATGATGCATTTTTTGGCATTTAGCTTGAGGTCATATTTCTGGCACCAGTTATTTGTTTGGGTGAGACCCTCTTGTAGCTTATTCAGAATTGTTATATTAAGTCAGTAATGTGAATTCTTAGCTTTATTGCAAATTTGTTGGGTTATTTTTGTGGATTATAGTATTGTAGGACTGCTGATGTTGACATTTTACGTAGTTGGAGTGCTGGAATGGTTTTCCCAGTGAGTAATGCTAGTGCTGTAGTGAATATCTGTTTATTTAAAAAAAAAAAAATATATATATATATATATATATATATATATATATATATATATATATATATTTATATATATATATATATATATATATATATTTATATAGATATAGATATTAACAAAGATGTTAGAGTTAACTGTTAAATTAGAGAATTAGAATTAGAATGAGAATTTTAAGGCAAATATTAGGCATTTATTACATTTATTCATTGTTCAAATGCACCTACAGTACAGCCAGGACTTCGACTGTGGTCTTCCGGAGCAACAAAAGAGTTAACTATATGATATATTTTATATGCGGCCCCAAGACCATTTCTGTTCACTCAATGCGGCCCCAGCAAGCCAAAAGGTTGGACACCCCTAAGGTTTACCATCTGTCTACTGGAAATGTGATGACCATACTCTGAGTGAGCCATGTTTGTTCTTTCTAAGGTTTAACATCTGTCTACTGGAAATGTGATGACCATGCTCTGAGTGAGCCATGTTTGTTCTTTTTAAGGTTTACCATCTGTCTATTGGAAATGTGATGCCATGCTCTGAGTGAGCCATGTTTGTTCTTTCTAACGTTTACCATCTGTCTACTGAAAATGTGATGACCATGCTCTGAGTGAGCCATGTTTGTTCTTTCTAAGGTTTATCATCTGTCTACTGGAAATGTGATGACCATGCTCTGAGTGAGCCATGTTTGTCCTTTCTAAGGTTTACCGTCTATCTACTGGAAATGTGATAATGTGATGGCCATGCTCTGAGTGAGACATGTTTGTTTTTTCTAAGGTTTACCATCTGTCTACTGGAAGGGTCAGCCACAGTGATGCAGCGGTTAGTGTTGCCGCCTCACAGCAAGAGGTTTTTCGGTTTGATTCTCGGCTGGGGTGCCTTCTGTGCAGAGTCTGCATGTCCTCCCTGTGGTTGCGTGGGTTTCCTCTGGGTGCTCCAGTTTCCTCCCACATCCCAAAGATATGCAGTAGGTGGATTGAACACTCTAAATTGACCCAAGGTGTGAGTGTGTGCATGTGTGTGCCTTCTGTGGAAGGTTGGGCACTGGGCTGGCAACTCGACACTGTAAAACTCCACTGCCAATCATGAGCGGACAGATGATCCGCTGTGGCAACCCCTAACTGGGAAAAAGACGAAAGAAGAAGAAGAAGACCATCTGTCTACTGGAACTGTGATAATGTGATGGCCATGCTCTGAGTGAGCTATGTTTGTTTTTTCTAAGGTTTATCATCTGTCTACTGGAACTGTGATAATGTGACGGCTTTCCTTCCTTAGTTAGAATGTGCGATAACTCAGGTGCATAGATCACTCAAATATATCTTTCCAAGTCAGATTTCAGAGCTCAAGTCTCTTCTAAGCTTCATTAGAGCCTACTCCTAAACAGAGTTGTTGTCTCTCTGCTACATTTCCCCACATTGTCCTACTAGCCACAATGACTTCTCCTTTGTCCACTACCACAGACAGTTATTATACCCCTTAATCCTTTCTTATCAGAGTATGTGGCTAAAGGATTAAGTAAGACTTCATAGAGTGCTAGGTCCAGCCTGCTGTCCATGGCTACAGGATTAAGTAACACTTCATAGAGTGCTAGGTCCAGCCTGCTGTCTGTGGCTACAGGATTAAGTAGCACTTCATAGAGTGGTAGGTTCAGCCTGCTGTCCATGGCTACAGGATTAAGTAACACTTCCTAGACTTCTAACCTGCTGTTCTTGGCTACATGATTAAGTAATACTTCATAGAGTGCTAGTTCCAGCCTGCTTTCTGTGGCTACAGGATTAAGTAACATTTCATAGAGTGCTAGGTCCAGCCTGCTGTCCATGGCTACAGGATTAAACACTTCATAGAGTGCTAGGTCCGGCCTGCTGTCCATGGCTACAGGATTAAGTAACACTTCAAAGAGTGCTAGGTCCAGCCTGCTGTCGTGCCATTTCTTTACCGTGTGCCACTTGCATTGCTTACTGTCATTCAGCTCCCCACACATCACTTTACTCATGTGTGTCACCTCTAACCACACCCCTGCCCATAAGCCTAACCATACTTATGCTTTTTCCACTAACAATACCACTATTTAGGCAGATTTTGTCTTTGAGTTACTCAGCTGGAAAAGGAAATAGCTTTTTTTTCAGACTGTTGTAATGAATCAATGAAATGGGTTTTTGACGGTGATATAGTTTTGTTAGATTAAATGTGTTTTGGTGAGGTGCACAGTAAGTTTAATGCACTGATATAACTACTCACACAAAATGGGGAACTGTTGCATATGCAAAGAATTAAACAAAATAAAATGCAGAAATGCACCATAAACAGCACTTCATTATTGACGCAATATACAATATAAAACAGATAAATCCGACAAACAAAACTACTTCCAAACATGCCAACAACAACACCAAAACACCCCCTCAAAATTCTGGAAAAACATTAACAATCTCCTCAACCCTGGTTATGCCCCAACCCCTCCACCAGTCACCACAAATGTAACTGACCCTATTTTGATACAATTCAACTCACACTTTATTAACACAATCACCTCACTGCTGGGTAACCAGCCTAATCAACCACTGTGTATCCCCATATCCTCCTCAGACACCCCCAAACCACTCACATTTACACCGATTCAAACTAGCTACATAAAAGGGGTCTCTATTAGAAGCCTGAAAAGGCTTCTGAGCGAATACGGAAACAGCGACGCATATTCATCGAATTGCGTTTAAGCGATTCAATGAATATGTCATAGGGCAAGGAGATAGTTGACTAACTTTATGGAGTTGCCCTTTCCTTCCCTATAGTGCGATCTCAGAGTTGATATATTTAGATAGTGGGGTGTCAGAGCCCCTTCGCTCTCCACCTGGTTATGGTGTTAAATTATGTTTTTTTAATGAACGGTTGCGTAAATTTTTTCCTTAGGGAAAAATTCGATTATGTGGCCATTCACTGTTTTCAAGTTTCATGCATTATGTGTCAACTTTTATGTAGTCGCACATATGCACTTTCGGTTTTATAATATAGACCCACATAAAATCACTCATTTCCAAGCTTAAACCCTGCTGTCTAGCAGCAGACCAACTACCCAATGAGTTTCTTAAAATTGCTGCCCCCATAATTGCTTACCCCATATCTGTTCTGATCAACCACTCCATTGCAGAGAAATACATCCTCTGTCTCTGAAAAATATCTCACATCATTCCCCTCCATAAAGGCAGACTCCCTAAAAAAACTAACCATCTACAGCCCCTTAGCCATCCTCTCTCCTCTTGCTAAAATTTTAGAAACCTGCATTCACAAGCAGCTCCTGAACCACCTCATTGATCATAACCTCCTTTTTTCCTCACAACATGGTTTTAGACCAAAACAAAGCACTAGTACTGCCCTTCTGTCTTTTACTAACACCATGCAACATCTCATAAATGAAGGCCAACTTGTCTCATCCATTTTCCTTGACGCTGAATCCCACCAAATACTTCTCAACAAACTCTCCTCCTATGGCCTTAGCTCATCAGCTCTATCCTGGTTCCATAGCGATCTTTCCAACCAATAGCAAGCTACCAAATAGGAAAACAACCTCTCCCCCTTACTCCCCATCCCATTTGGGGTCCCCAAAGGTTCCATACTAGGCCCTCTCCTCTTTACAATATTTACAAATAACTTCAGCTCTGCAATGTAACTAGCCTCCATTGTCCAGTACACTGACAATTCCACACTTATATGCTCAGCCCCCACTCCCCAGAAACTCCAAATAAAATGCAAACCTCTTTTCAAGATATAGAAAATACCTCACAGAACATCGCCTTATTCTAAACCCAAACAAAACTAAGATAATAGTCTTCAGAAACAACAAACCCAAACCCAAACTGAGACCTTCCCGAACAACTGTACCTGTTTTTTGGTACCCACCACTACCTACTAAAAGCCCCTCCAAGAGAAACTCATCCCAGTATACAGTTTGTTTGGCCTCTTATTCCTGAGTGTTACCCCGGGACTACTGAGACCTTGCTGACCACCAACTGTACTTATTTTTTGGTACCCACCACTACCTGCTAAAAGCCCCAACAAGAGAAACTCATCCCAGTAAATATTTTATTCAGCTTCTTGCCCCTAAGCATTACCCTGGGACTACTGAGACCTTGCCGACAAACAACTGTATCTGTTTTTTGGTACCCAACACTAACTACTAAAAGCCCCAACAAGGGAAACTCATCCCAGTATACAATTTGTTGGGCCTCTTGCCACTGAGCATTACCCTGGGACAACAGAGACCTTGCCGACCAACAACTGTACCTGTTTTTTGTACCCACCACTATATACTAAAAGCTCCAACAAGAGAAACTCATCCCAGTATACAATTTGTTTGGCCTCTTGCCCCTGAGTGTTACTCTGGGACTACTGAGACCTTGGAATTAGTATATTTAATTTACAGGGGGTGTGGGGGGCTTGCCCCCTGCAGAAACGTAGTAAAAAGTGTGTTTGGTAGTTTAGTGTCATTATATGTGGAGGGGATGTTATTTTCTTGTGATTTGCAGTGTTAGATGTTATGAAATTAGATGTTATGGGTTTCAGATGTTTTGGGTATTAGATGTTGTGGTCTCAGTGTTATGAAATTAGATGTTATGGGTTTTAGATGTTCTGAAGTAGAACCATATATATATCTATATATATATATATATATATATATATATATGGGAGCAGCACTTGCTTTATCGAAGGCTTTTGCAAGATTTAATGTTGTTCTCAGACAAGCTTAGCTGCAGTACCATATGTTATCATAATCAGCTCATAGCTGTTTCTCTCTGCTTGAACAGCTACAAATGCGTCTGAAATAATTTACGGTATAAGCTGCTCGCATACCATTTGTTATCATGATCAGCTCATAGCCGTTTCTCTTCTAGTCGAACAGCTCCGAATAAGCATGCAGCAATTAACAGCAGAGGCTGCTCATACCCTCTCTTACTTGCAAAAACCCGCAGTGTAACTTACTTTTTGCACAACATACTGGCGCTGGTTAGAAATTGAGTATTTATTTACCATCTGGTAACTTACTCCTCATCTAAGATTTCTACTAATTTGTTCATTTTAGACAATATACATTATGAGGCTAGCTAGTTAATGGCAATATTAGCTAACATGGAGGTGAGTTCAGTAAACCATGACGCAAGGTGCTCCTACCATACATAACGTATTTTACCTAGCATACTGTACTAAACACATATGAGGCAGTGTTTTTATTAGTAACAGGCTTGACATGTTTGACTCACATTTTATGCTCTAATGTATTGTATATATGAGTTCACAATACTTTATATGATGCTACCAGCACATTCCCAACATATTTAATGCCCAAAAGCTGCTTGCAGGCCACATGGTCTACTTTTATTATATTTTTTTACCTTGTTTATCAGAAATGTTTTAAATGCAAACAATGTCTTGGATATACGTTATACTGTGTAATAACTTACATGCTCTAATTTGATCAGTAGCTGTTTGTACACAGAGCAGTTGTTTTATGTAACTGGAATGTTCTTTTTCTCCGCTGTATATGATACCTCACTGTGCTCTTAACCTTTCATTCTTATTTACCACCGACCCTTATTATCTTTTACCTTCCAGCCTAGTGTACAATTTGTTTGGCCTCTTGCCCTTGAGCATTACCCCGGGACTACTGAGACCTTGTTGACCAACTACTGTACCTGCTTTTTGGTACCCACCGCTACCTACTAAAACCTCTCCAAGAGAAACTCATGTCCATTGTTTGTGCAATTAATGTCCTAACCTGATATCTGTGAACTCCAGGTATTTTAACTTGTAAACCTGGTGTTTCTTGCCTATAATAAGGGATGCCAGTAGCCCAACTTAGCCCACCTTTTGATAGCTTCCGTGGGCTTTTTTTTTCTCAGTCCTTTCCTGCCCAAAATTGTCCATTTGTGCCTACTCTCACACCTTTGGACAGCCCTTCCTGCTCTGGCCGAATGCTGCCTAAATTACTCTTTTTCAGCTCCTGGTAGCTCTTCTCCTTTTTTACCCTGCTACTCACTTCTTATCTGTATCTAGTTGTCTTTAGGCTAGTCCCCCTGACCACCACCCTGCCTTACTGTTTTTTCTTTTTTCCAAGGTTTTTTCTTCGTGATTTACATATTCTCTCCTCTCTACGACACTCTCATTGCACTTTTCTCATGGTCTCCATTATCTGTCCCTGGCTTTCTTCTTACTGTGAGTGACTGATTGTCTCTCATTGCACTGATTCTCGACCTGAGTGGAGCCCCTCTCCATTCACCCTCGTTAGGATTGGGCTCACTCCACTTCCCTACCTTACCCCCATTCTTACCCGCCCCCATTTTCCTGTAATCCATAGTTAACTAGTCCCATCCCTTTTTCAAACAACCCCTCTCAAGCAACAAATCAATGCTATCACCTTAAATACCCACTCACTCTAACCCATACTCCACAACTGCCCTATATTCCTCTATAGCTATCACTAATCTCACCTCCCATAAACACCTTTACCCTTCCTCTCTTACAACCCCTTTTATCTATACTGTTCTTTTTTTCACATATTCTTTTTCTGAAACTTAAAAGATACATAACCTCACAACCTCCCACTCACTTAATAAACTCTACAAAGTCTACAATCCATCATATAAGATATGCCATGCCTCTTCCTATCCTATCAGCCCTGCTACTTCTAGCCCTCTATACCACCTCCTTCCAATCTAGGCTCCCCCATTTTATCACTCTTCAGCCCTACCTGTAATGGATGAGCACCAGCATGTCAAACCTACCATCTACATCTCCCCACACCTCTACAATATCTCCCATGTGTTTGTCTTCTCTCTCAGGTGTTTTCATGCCCACAACACTGCCACTTCACTATATATTTATCATAGACTGTTTTCAAAATTAAAATGTCTTACCCTACACTGCCTTACCCACATCAAACTCCAATGTGTTATCCACCCTAATCCAGGCTCGACGCAGAAAATGCACCCACTCCTTACCCCCCAAACTCCTCACTTGGACAATTGAACTAACTCCACAAAAACCTCCTATCTTCCTCTGAAGACAAGTAATTCTGACCTGTTTATCATTAATGCCAATCTAAGAAGCCCAATAAACAAGTCCATGAATTTCATGCCACTATTGCCCTATACTCCCCTGGCATATTTGTCATTACTGAAACATGGCTTAAGCCCCATATGAAATCTGAAGAATTTCTTCTTTGTGGCTATAATATCCTTAGAGCTGACAGAATATCTAAGCATGGAGGGGGGATTGCCATTATGTTTAAAGAAAATCTTAATCTGGCACACCTCAACTCTACCCCACCTGACATCCCTAACTTAGAAATTTCAACAGCACGCCTCGATCTAAACAAGCATAAGTACATTATTTTCATTGCTATCTACCCCCCCCCCCCTCCACACACACACCTGATAAAAACCTCCATCATATTGAGAACATCACAGAATGGGCCTTTACAAACTTCATCCTTGAAACTATAATACTAGCAGATTTCAATCTTGACTGGACCACCTGTTCTCCCAACACCCCAACAAATTTTGTTAATCTTTATAATTTCTGTCAAAGAATTAACCATCCCATATGCATTGACAAGCACACTAAGAAAAACACAAACATACAAGTCCAATATTAATTATGATGATGGGTGTCTCCCATACACAGTAAGTGATCATTTCCCTACCTACTTGATTAGAAAATATTTACAGCATTTCCCTAATAGTTCATTAATAGTCACACTATCAAAGTAGCAGATGCAAAGATGACCTTACTATTTACCAGCAACTTAGAAATCTAACTAAAAAGCTAATCAAACAGAATAAAAAAACTTCTTCCAAGCAAATCAGCTAAAATACCAGAACAATCCTTAAAGATTCTGGCACACAATTTATCTCCTCCAATACCCAGGTAAACCTATAACCCCAGCCCCAACTCTGGCCAACCAAAATAAGTGCATAGCCTCGCAATTTAACTTATGCTTTATTAACTCAATAACCTCATTACTTAACATCAGCCCTAATGCACCTCCTACCATACCTCAAACTCCTAATAGTCATACGGCCTTTCTCCAACTCAAATCGATCCAAACCAGCTATATTAAAGCTCTAATTTCCAAACTAAAGCCCTGCAAACTAGCTGCTGACCAGCTACCTGGTGACTTTCTTCAACTAGCAGCTCCCTCCACAGCTTACCCTATATTTGTTCTTATCAACCACTCTATCACAGAACAGTACGTACCTTCCCACTGGAAAATACCTCACAGAATACCCCTACATAAAGGTGGTCCCTCTACTGCTATATCCAAATATAGATCCATAGCCATTCTGTCTCCACTTGCCAAAACCTTAGAAAAATGTATACACAAACAGTTATTAAACCATTTCCTGTCCAATAATATATTATCCAAGACACAACATGGCTTCTGGCCCAGGTATAGCACCACTACAACACTTATCAGCCGTACTGATACTGTATACCATCTTAAAAACAAAAGCCAACTAGTCTCTGCTACCTTCCTAGACATTCAATACTGTATCACATCAAATACTTCTTAGCCACCTACCATTCCAACCCTGAAACCCTAAAATGGTTTCATAGCTACCTGTCTGAAAGAAAACAAGCCACTTTATGGGACAATAAGTTCTCCCCCCAGCTCCCTATAAAGGTTGGAGTCCCACAAGGCTCAATCCTTGGTCCATGTCTGTTCATTATCTTTACTAATGACCTTTATACCGCAGCTGACCCACTAATGACCTTTATACTGCAGCTGACCCACTAATGACCTTTATACCGCAGCTGACCCACTGACCTTTATACTGCAGCTGACCCACTAATAACCTTTATACTGCAGCTGACCCAGCCACTATTGTACAATATGCAGATGATGCCTCCCTAATCTGCTCTGCCCCTCATCAATGACCTCCAAGAAAAAACCCAAGCAGCCCTTCATAA
This sequence comes from Protopterus annectens, assembly GCF_019279795.1. NCBI lineage: Eukaryota > Metazoa > Chordata > Ceratodontiformes > Protopteridae > Protopterus > Protopterus annectens. The sequence goes on from NC_056749.1 coordinate 39,750,388, forward strand.
TATAGAAGACTATCTAACTCACCATCAACGTATACTTAACCCCCAAAAAGACCAAACTAATGGTCTTTTACCACAAACCGATATCTAATAATCCACCTCCTAGCTCCTCTTCCAATGGTACTATTATAGAGCCAGTTGATCATACAAAAACTTCTCCATATTACAGTTGACAGTGGACTCAGTTTTGACAGAGACCTTGCTTTTACCATTAAAAAGGTGCATGCCAAATTGGGCTCACTGTACAGGGCAAAAACATTTCTCACTGACCAAGCCAGATTCACAACAGCTCGAACCTACCTACTATCTTCCCCTCTTTATTGCTCTCAAATATTCACCAGTCTTCGAAAAACTGACCTAAATAGCCCTGAATCTTGCTACAACAAAATTGCTAAGTTTGCTACAAATCAACGTCATAAATCTCATCATTGTACTGCATTAATTCAGATAAAATGGCTTGAGCTCCCTCATCGTCTTACCCTGAATCAACTTCTAACCGCTCATACAGTCCTATACAAACCTAACAATTACCCATCCCTATTAGGTCTAGTCCAGCCCTATAGAAACCTAACATCCCTACAAGTTAATAAAGCCCAAAACACCTATGGCACCTGCCTTTTCTGTCATACCATTGCCAAACTATGGAACTCCCTTCCACAGCACATTGTTACCATCACTAACACACACACACACACACACACACACACACACACACACACACACACACACACACACATTTAAAGAGACTCTAAAAGGATATTTCTCTAAAAATTGGCGTTGCTGCTGTTCTAGCCCTGGCTAAATAACAACAAATCCTCCCTCTGCACTATCCTACTGAATATCACCTGGCTATTGTTTCCTTCTTACACTACCTTCTCTCTATCTCTAACTTTTGAATCTTTCTTACACCACTCATTTTATGAAAAAAAAACTTCTTAATCGTGTGAAAAAGAGATTATGTTCTTTGAAATGCTTTGACAAATGCATAACATCGTGTAATATTTCCTAAATATACCTAACTGTGTTATTTCTAAGTATACACCTTGCAATTGTATTCCTGTCTATCTCGTTTGCTGTAACTGGCATATGTAAACTGTAAATACAATTTAATCTTCCATGGAACTTTTCAGGCTGGGTGTCTGCTGAAAAAGGACTTCTGGCCCAGACGGACACTACCTAGTCAACAAACAAAATAAATAAATAAACTACACCAGCCCTCTCTAACAATCCTCTCCTCAAACAGAACCAAAAAAGACCGCACAAGCCAAACCAAACTTCTGGGCATAACTTTAGATGCTAACCTAAGATTTGACAGGCACAATTCCCACTATCAAAAAAGTCCACTCCAAACTAGGCACCCTACATTGAGTCAAACAATACTTTACAGAAAGTGTCAGACTAGCCTCTGCTCACTCACAACTATTTTCCACCTTTGTTTACAGATCCCAAGTATTTACCAACTTGAGAAAAAATGATCTAAATAACTTAAAATCCTGCTACAACAAAATCACTAAATTTGCCACAGGGCACTCATATAGAACCCACCACTGCACCGTACTTTCCCAACTCAGCTGGCTAGAACTCCCTAACCTCCTATCGCTCAACCAGCTGACCATAGCCCACAAAATCATCCACCTACCCAATGACTGTCCTACACTTTCCTAACTAATGCAACCCAATGAAAATCTCAGATCGCTTAGCTCTTCTAACAAACTAATGCTAAAGGTTATTCAACCCCACAACTCCCATGGTACATCCCTGTACTCTTTGTCTGATTGAAGACTGCTGGAACAGAGCTCAGTTTTGAGCTTTTTTACTGGTTAATTGGGTAATTTGTTTAAATCAGTTTGCTCGTTTTCTATTGTTATATAAAAAAAATGCATTTTATTCATTTGCTTTTACTGTATTTGTGTTCCTTCCTACTTTATTGCATTCATTCTGCTACATGTATTGCTGCTTGTTAGTAGCCTGATTAAACTGTAACTGTTATTCTAAGCCTTTGGTTGAAGCACTTGGGCTTCAGACCAGTTGTTTTACATTAAGAAGGTTTGTGGTCTGCACTGTAGTGGCAGGACAGGCAGCTTACATCCTTCTAAGTTGGGAGTTGCTGATTGAAGGCTTAGTGTCTGTTATTCTAAGAGAATATTAGTTCTGGTTTAAGCACTTGGGCTTCGGGCCCATTATTTTACATTAAAAAGGTGTGGTCTGCACTTTTGTGGGAGGAGAGGGTAGATTCTGCCCTTCTGAGCTGCGAGTTTCTGGTTAAAGGCTTATTTTGCCTGCTTATTTGAACTGTTTCTTTCTGAAATTGATATGTCTTGTTTGCTGTAGTACAGACTAAATTCAGACCTGCTGAATCTAGCTTTGTTTGTATAACTTGAGCACTAATCCAGACCATCTTTTTTTGGAGAAGGTTCCCCTGCACTCTAGTGGCAGAAGGTTCCCCTGCACTCTAGTGGCAGAAGTGTGCAGTTAGAACTTGTCTGATTGAAGACTGCTGGAACGGGACTCAGTTTTTAGCTTTTTATTGGTTAATTTGTTTAAATCAGTTTGCTCATTTGCTACTGTTTTATATATATATATATATATATATATATATATATATATATATATATATATATATATAGATATATAAATACACTTTATGCATCTTCGCTTAGCTAGAGTTAAACTATTCCTGGCGCCATAAAGTCTGCTCTTCAAATTTTCCCTTAGAACTAGCCAGCTTTTAGGTTTAAGCACTCAAATATGTTTCTTTGAGCTCAGCACTTGTTCAGAACTCATAAGCATTAATTAAGCTACAAATTACTACAGCACTCAACTTTCCTTACTTGTCTAGAGGAAAACAGTTTTTAGTACTTAATAAATAAGCATCTATTTAGGCATGTCTAAGGGTCAGCTCCCGGTGTTTTTTCCTGTCTACGTGATGAATTTGGGCATCTTGGGGCAATGCAGCAATTGCCTCATGTAAACAGACAACCCTGTCCTCCTACCACCCAACACTACAACGTGTGAGAGATGCACTTATATAGCCAAACTGGAAGCAAAGCTCTCTTCACCCAAGACTGGACTAGACAGTCAAGAAGAGAAGGTGAACACTTACACCACACCACACTCATCACATAGTCCCTCAAAACCTACACCACCAAAATACACACATAGCAACACAAAACACACATTCATGGAGGCTCTCAATAAAAATCTGTTCAAGCAACAGAGACCTCCAAAGCAGGAATGTATGCAGGTTCCACCCCCCAACACAACCCAAATGATACATAGCCCACACACTCAGTGTGCCACTCAACCACAGCCCATAAGGCATAACAACGTTCCCAACACTCTAGTCATTGTTGACTCTATAGTCAGGCACACTGATGTTCCACTCACCAGGCTAAACAAGGAGAAAGTTACTGTCAGCTGCCAGGATCTGCCACATAATGCACACATTCAGGTCACTCCATAAGTACAAATATGACTCTGTCATTGTCCATGTTGGTGTAAATGACCTGACACGTACCTCCCTGGACTACATGAAAAGAGACATGGAGGAGCACCCCGATCTTGTAGCCCAAACAGGTATGACCCTAGCATTGAGTAGCATCCTGCCATCACCCAGAATGATACCACAGTACAAGGACAAAATGACTGACTTCAACAATTGGCTAAGCTTCTGGTGTCGTTCTAAGGGGATCCAGTATCTGTCTGCCTGGGATGACATGATCGACAGACCACAATGCTTTGCCAGAGATGGCCTGCACCTGTCACCCTTGGGATTCCGGATACTGGATAAGGCTCTTGCCACCCCTATAGTGCCTTTTTTAGGCAAGGTTCAAATGACAAAATCACTACCGTAACAGGTACAAGCAAGCAAAATCTGAGTGTAATGCTACTCAGTGCTAGAAGTCTAAACCTCAAAATGCATTCACTCGAGGCACTCCTTAAAATGGAGAACATCAGCATCTGTGCAGTGACAGAGATCTGGTTCAAGGGTCCAGAGAGCACCCCTGCATTACCAGGCTATGATTCATACCACACCTTTCGGGCACCTAACCTGGACCGAAACACTAAAGGTGCAGGCGTGTCCATATTTATTAAGGATACCCACACCTCCAGGCTAGTTGCTCAGCATAATGCATCCGAGATTATCCAAGTGCAACTAACTCTGGGCAAGATCACAATCCAAAGTGTTACTTGCTACAGATCCCCCACCATGCCCCAGGAGTCCCACTCCTCATTTCTTGATACACTGGAAAATATTAGGGTACAATCCAACACCCTAATAATGGGCGATTTCAACTACCCCACCATTAACTGGGAAAACTACTCATGTACCAACTCTTTTACTCAACGTTTTCTGGAATTCATAAATTCCAACGCCTTGGATCAATTTATCCACACCCCTACCAGGGGCAGCAATATCCTAGACCTGGTCATTACCAACATGGGCGACCAGTGTTCCACACCAGAGGTCAATTCCTTGTCGGTCAGATCTGACCACAAGCTAATCAGCCTAGACAACCACATCCCGCCCCCACCCCCATTAGGGAAACCACCGTAAAAAATTCTCCAAAGCCAACTTCACTCTTAAGACAGAAGTGGCAAACTTCACAACACCCATGCAGATGGACAATAGAGGTACGACTTCTGAATCCTACAGAAGTGCACTTTATAAGCACTTACATGAGTGCATGGATCGTGCTATCCCTAACAGAAACAAGATGCTATCCTCCAAAAAAAGGAAGCCAATCTGGTGGTCCCCTGCCATAAACAAACTCTACAACAGAAGAAAGAATCTGTTGCAAAAAAAGAGTAAAATTCCATGATTGGAGGAACTCCCTGCTCAGCCTCAGTAAGAAGCTGATATCCCTCATAAAATCCTCCAAAGCTAGTTATGAAAACAAAATTGCCACTGATTCTGAAGACAACCACAAAGCATTCTTTAGCTATGTCAAGAATCTCAATGGCAACACTCAGATCTCCTCTGAGTTACATCACAATGGCACTAAATATACAGACCCAACTGATATTGCCAACATCCTAGCAGATAGGTTCAGTGCTAACTTTACCTCCCCCTCACCCCTTAAAGGGCCCATCTCTATACTGGAAGAATGCAAAGTTCCTGTAATCATGGCTGCACAGGTAAAAAACACACTCTCCAAAGCCAAGAACACAGCATCCATGGGACCTGACAACATCCCAGGTTGAGTTTTAGATGAACTACAGAATGAACTGGCACCCCACCTAAGCACCATGTTCAGTCATAGCCTCACCTCAGGCTTTGTGCCCACTGAATGGCGCAAAACAATGGTTATCCCACTCCACAAAGGGGGAGCCACCAAGGACCCCGGGAACTACGGCCCCATTAGCCTAATGAGCCTGGTCTGCAAGGCCATGGAATGTGTCATCATGGAACTTATAAACAAAGAAATTGGTAATCTCCAAACTCTGGACCCCACCCAGTTCGGGTTTGTAAAAGGCAGATCATGTCTCCTACACCTGATTTGACTTCTTTAAAGCAGTCACGAAAGCCATAGACGAGGGTAAGGTGGTTCACACAGCCTATCTAGATCTTGCCAAGGCTTCTGACACCATCTCACACTCTGGAATTATAGATAAACTCACTAAACTAGGTATAAATCCCTGTGTCACAAGATGGGCTGCCAAATGGCTCACTGACAGAACCCACACTGTGAAAGTAGCAGACTCCAAATCCGACTTCAGTCCAGTGACAAGTGGAGTATCACAGGGTTCAGTCCTGGGTCCTCTCCTGTTTGGTATTTACTTTTCTGAAGTACAGGCTAACACAGAAGGTCTTTGGCTAATGAAGTTCTCAGATGACTGCAAACTAGGAGCCATAATTGAAACTCCTAATGATGTGGACATCCTACAAAAGGGCCTCACTGAGACAGATGCCTGGTGTCAAAGCCATGGCCTCAAGCTCAATGCCAAAAAGTGTATTGTCACCCTCTTTGGTAAAAACTCTGTACCCATGAGCTACCACATAGGTGGTAGTCTCCTTAACACCGAAAGTGTGATAAGAGACCTTGGGACACAGGTGGAAAGTAGTCTCTCCTTTGATAATCACATCACCACAGTAGTCAGGAAATCCTTCCACAGGGCACACCTCATCACAAAAGATTTCTCATCCAGGAAAAAAGCAGTCATTGTTCCTCTGTACTCGACACTCATTAGACCCATTATAGAGTACAACGCCCTTTTTGGTATGTACCTCACAAGACATCTGCAACAACTGGAAAGGCCGCAGAAATACCACAAAAAGAGGATTACTGATCTCAAACAGATGCCCTACCCAGACTGTCTCAAAAAACTCCAGCTTTACTCCATCACATATTGCCTCCTCAGAGGTGATCTCTGCCTAACATACAAAGCTATGTCAAACCCAGAGCTGTTGGACATGTTCCACTTAAAGCAATCCCAATCCCTCCGAGCTACACGGTCTAGGGACCTAAACCTTGTCACCACAATAAATAGAACATACTGGAGGGATAGATTCCTGTCTCAGAGACTTCCCATACTCTGGAACAAACTACCTATCTATATCAAACAAAGCTCCTCATTAGCACTCTTCAAGAAAAATCTTGATGATTGGATGGGAAATAGGAAATTCACCTCGATGATTACCTCTGTGGCTCTGGTCGACAGGAGCACAGGAAAATAATTTTCTTGGGTGGCGAAAGCCAGGGTACCTTTTTGGCTAGGCCTGTATAGGCCCTAAGGTCAATAGCCTAGTACCTACCTATGAACCTATGTACCTATTACTGTTTTATGTCATGTGTACTATATGGTCTCCTAAATCATTGTATAGCCATGCATTCTGTTAACAGCTGATATATTTGTCCTTGACAGTAATTAATATTGCCAGTTTAATTACATTGTTACTATGTATCAACCACAATTAATTTTTGCCAGTACTCTTACTATTGTAAGTAATATTAGTTTGTTTAGCAGTATTTTCTGCCATTATTGTAAATATGATTAGTGGGGTGGCCACGGTGCTGCAGCGGTTAGCGTTGTCACCTCACAGCAAGAGGTTCTCTGGTTCGATCCTTGGCTGGGGTGCCTTCTGTGTGGAGTCTGTATGTCCTCCCTGTGGTCGTGGGTTTCCTCTGGGTGCTCCGGTTTCCTCCCACATCCCAAAGACATGCTGTAGGCGGATTGGACACTCCAAATTGGCCCTAGCTGTAACTGCGTGAGTGTGTGCCTTCTGTGGAAGGTTGGGCGCCGGACTGGCAACTCGACACTGTAAAAACTCCACTGCCAATCATGAGCGGACAGGTGATCCACTGTGGTGACCCCTAACCGGGAAAAGCTGAAAGAAGAAGATTGTAAATATGATTTGTATTATTAGTTTCTGTAACTGCAAACTGTATAACTGGAGCTTTTCTCCCCGGGTCTCCACTGAAAATGGGCTTCTAGGCCAGCCGGACATTACCCAGTTAACAAATGTAATAAATAAATAAATGTATTTATGCATACATATTTCCAAGTTTAAATGAATTGGCAAGTATTAACCCATACTTAAGAGACGTAGTATTTCATAATTCTTTGTTATTATGGATGGTATATTTTTACATGATTTACATAAATGTTTTAAAATTATCTTGACATTGTTTAAAAGTTTATTGAATTCTCATAACAAATTTTTCCATTCGTATGTCATGTGTGTGCTGTCATTTTATTGCTCCTTTTTAAACATGTGAGTCTATTATGACAGTATTTAAAGTATGTTTATCTAAGTAGTTTTCAGCCTAAAGAAGTCCTCTGTATTAGAAGGACAAAAGTACCTTTGTTGCACATCTGTCTGTAGAGGGAGAGACAGCGAGTGAGCACAGCCACTGCCTTTCAAAGTCTATAAAGTGCTGCTTTTCGTAACAGGAAGATGCAAAGGATGACTGGTCAGTGCAGTGAGCGTGTGTGTAATTCTAATGACATCTATCCTCATTTCATTAACTACATTAACGCTTACTGAATAAGAATGCACAAATAGCCCTCACCCAGTCTCAAATGTAAAGACACAATTATTTCAAGAAATAATAGTGTTGGGATCTTTGAATTTCCAAACCAGTCCCTAACTTGCAGCTTCATAACATCATGTAATTTTAGGACAACTAGACACTGGCCCATGTTTTAAAGGAAGCAAGTCTAGTACACAGGAGAAAGAAACACAATGACTTGATCAGTTTGAATAAATTTCTATCCCTCATACAATGCACTGTATGCAAAAAAGCTTATGGGCTCCAACAATATATGGCACGTTCATTTGAAGGTTAACACCTCTGTCTATCACGAGTGCCAGAGCACACCACAGGGGAGCTCTGAATGACTGCATTTACTTCAGTCTTTCAGATACTGTCAAGTACTGAGTAAGGTTAAATACATTTCCGCACCAGCCACTGTGCTTACAGAATGAAATAAATCTTAATTACTGGGTCTCTTTTTGTACATGTTATCATGTTATCCTAAATTAATCAGGTCTAGGCTTCCTGTCACTGCACTGCAATAGACAGATTGTTTTTAACTGTTAAATGCATAGTCTTTCTGACCCTCCAATACTGACAGCCTGTTATTAAATATGATGGGTACAACATGTTAGCATCTTTATTACTGTTTGATTCCTGGCTAGCCAGCAAGGAATCACGTCTTATTCTGCTTTAAGTACAGCCCAGTGCTGAGACAATGCTGTGTTCTTCCATCACTAAAAGAAAGCACATAATTACTCAGTTTCTAGAATGAGACAAATGTTTATAGACTATTTGCTGGCTTGTCTGTAGTCTGCATGTTACAAGTACCTGTCACTGGATCTGACTACGCCAGTCTGCCTGTCTGCTGATTTTGTCTTCCGTTTGTACAAATGAAATGCAACACAGTGCATGGAAGCAATGCTCTAGACAGAAAAAATAAATTCCTCTATTTATACAAAAATAAATATCATAAACTAAAAAAAAAGCTTAATCAGAGATCTGTTGTTAGACGCTGTAAGGCTGGATGTTGATTCAGTGCAGTTTCAAATGATTATATTTTGAATGGGGGTATATGATTTCATATAAAAATTTAAGGAATGGCATTTATCAGGAAAGTGAGAAAATCTGACATGAGGTGATGGTATTTTTGACAAATATAGGTACTCCTCCACATTTCCCCAAGGGTCTGAAGGAATGATACGCACTAAATCCTGGTATAGACGGAGTGCTGTCACTGCAAGGAAACCATGTGTCAGTAACTACACAGATATAAATGACTCAGGCTGCAGAAGGATCTCAGAACTCTGGAATTGTTCACTTTGGACTACATGTACTGTGTAGTGTCACCATGATGTCGTCAGAAGTGGAGCTCGAGTTTGCTCTGTAGGAATGTCCCGCAGCGGGACTATGCCTAAAAAGCTATATGGGGTCAATAAAGACTCTAGCCAATATGCCAAAGCCCTAGTATGAGAGTTTAAGCCAGCCATGGCAAAACAGGAAGTGTTACCTACCGTCTCATACAAAACTGACATGTACTGCAGCCATTCAGAATGGCACCAGCTACTTCACCAACTGTTAAAGCCAGTTATCTTGTTTTGGTATCTAGGCAGCTTTCTAGGTGAAGGTAAGACATGACTCAGGACTACTGTCTCCTTCTTCTAGAAGCTTGATGCCTCCTTCCATGGGTATCCTTCAGAACTGTACTCAAACTACGTTTTGACTAGAGTTCTGTTCTATTGCAGTTAATACCCCTCCCCCTTGTCACTACAACCCCTGGTCAATCCTTATTATTCTGTTTGCTGCTGTCACTTCCCCCTTGCTCTGTTTCTGGTCACCCATTCCATTTCAGATCAACAATTCCACCTCCTTTTTTCTACTCTGTTACGATCAGTCCACTCCTCTGACCTGATACTTCACTCCGATACTGTTATGGCCCACGTGCAGGACTTTGCACTTTCTGTACTGACCCTCAGCTGCCACCTTTCGGCATTGCAGTAAACAGGCCATGTTATCAGTGATGACAAAGGACATGCTTCCATCACACAGGATTCAGCTGTTCAGAGACATGTTATCAGTGATGACAAAGGTCATGCTTCCATCACACAGGATTTGGCTGGTCAGAGACATATCAGTGATGACAAAGGTCATGCTTCCATCACACAGGATATGGCTGGTCAGAGACATGTTATCAGTGATGACAAAGGTCATGCTTCCATCACACAGGATTCGGCTGTTCAGAGACATGTTATCAGTGATCACAAAGGTCATGCTTCCATCACACAGGATTTGGCTGGTCAGAGACATGTTATCAGTGATCACAAAGGTCATGCTTCCATCACCCAGGATTTGGTTGGTCAGAGACATGTTATCAGTGATCACAAAGGTCATGCTTCCATCACACAGGATTTGGCTGGTCAGAGACATGTTATCAGTGATCACAAAGGTCATGCTTCCAACACACAGGATTCGGCTGGTCAGAGGCATGTTATCAGTGATCACAAAGGTCATGCTTCCATCACCCAGGATTTGGTTGGTCAGAGACATGTTATCAGTGATGACAAAGGTCCTCATTACTGTATAGTTTGCATGTCTCTGAACTGCAGTTACTATGAGTAAAGCATCGCGGATCTGCACATCACAGTAGTTACCTACTGTTCATGCAGGCATTGGCATGCCTCCTGTCACTCTACCATACATACAAATACACATGTAAACACAAACGCATGGGCATGTACACACACACACACACACACACACACACACACACACACACACACACACACACACACACACACACACACACACACACACACACACACACACACACACACACACACACACACACACACACACACACACACACACACACACACACACACACACACACACACACACACACACACACACACACACACACACACACACACACACACACACACACACACACACACACACACACACACACACACACACACACACACACACACACACACACACACACACACACACACACACACACACACACACACACACACATACACACACACACACACACACACACACACACACACACACACACACACACACACACACATACAGACACACACACACACACACACACACACACACACACACACACACACACACACACACACACACACACACACACACACACACACACACACACACACACGCACACACACACACACACACACACACACACACACACACACACACACACACACACACACACACACACACACACATACACACACACACACACACACACACACACACACACACACACACATACACACACACATACACACACACACACACACACACACACACACACATACACACA